>NC_091229.1:5888452-5945952 GCF_040958095.1 Procambarus clarkii
ATGTGTTGCTGTGGCTCAGTCTGGTTAAATGGAAAAGAAAGAAAAGAGAAAATGCTCGTTTCTAACATGTTTAATTTCACAATGCTTGTGGGTATACAATTTTTTTCTAGTTCCACTGTCTGTGAAGATATAGAGATTGTCTGACTGCCGACTCTAGAACACGTAACATATAAATGTCCATGTGAGAAGCAATCTGTGTCTAGATCTAAACTGCACAATTCTAAAGATTGGCCCTGAGTTTTGTTGATGGTGATTGCAAACGCCAATCGAATTGGGAATTACAATCTCTTAAATTGAAATGGCAAATCCGTTGGAATTACAGGAATGTGACGAATAAGGACATCTTCACCTTTGAAAGGTTCTGTCAAGATTGTTGCTGCTACGACGTTGCTGAATATTTTTTTACTGCAAGCCTGCCATTACTAAGCTTTGGCTGGTTGATATTTCGTAACATAATAATTGGCACGCCGATTATTAATTGCAATTCGTGCGGTGGTGGTATCCCTCGCAGATCGAGTAAATTAAAAAATTCGGTTGGATAATTAACCGCTTCATCTGCTTCCACAACAGTGTCGACGGACTTGTATGTGACTGCCCCGTTTCCGTTCCCAATTTCCAGATATTGATGTGAGAATATCTCAGCTGATGAGTCGTTTTGCAGTTGAACACGCATATTTGTAGTTAATTTTAACATATTTACTTGGCGCCACAAAGTAGAGTATTTCAGGCAAGCATTTATTTCGTCCGTTGGTGTCGATCGAGAATTACAGGTAATGATTGCATAAAATCTCCTGCAAGCAATATTAATGCATTTTCAAATGATCTGATGTTTCCACTCAAATCTTGCAATTATCGGTCAAGAGCCTCGAGCGATTTTTTGTGGGCCATTGTGCATTCATCCCAAACAATAAGTTTACATTTCTGTAATACCTTTCCCATTCTGGATGCTTTGGAAATGTCGCACGTGGGAGCTTCAATGAACTGCATGTTCAATGACAATTTCAAAGCTGAAATAGCTATTCTTCCACCAGATAGCAATGTCGCAGCTATTTCGGACGATGCAAGAGCTAAGTTTATGACATTTTGGGATCGAAATGCTGACAAAATCAATCTAATTAGAAAGGTTTTACAGTTCCTCCTGACGCATCTTAGAAGATTTCTCCAAACCCTTTATTGACAGTTTGAATTATTTGATTGTAAATGCCTTTTCGCTCAAGCGTTAGCTTAAGAATATTTGATTGTACATACGGCAATAGATCACCCGTGTTGTAATTTTGTTCACGACGCAATTCCACAAAATGAAAGACCTAGGACGAGAATTGAGTTGACAAACTGAAAAGAGTGTAAACATTTTATCACTCTTGTGCGCTCCCGGGTAACTTTCTCTGTTAGTTGCGGATGGTAAGCCGGGCTTTTGGAGTTTATATGCATTTAGTCCTGTAGAGAAATCTATTGCGAACATATTGATACCAAATTGAATATCTTAAGACGAGAATTGAGCTGACAAAGTTGAAAAGATTATACACTTTTCAGAATTTACCTTGCTCTCCCTCGCGCTCCCGTGGAACGCCAAAGCCCACCTGAGGTAGTGAGGAGGTCCCGGGCCCTGTGCACCAAAGTGTTAAAAACACAACTGGCGTAAATGCACTATTCGCACAAAACGATTATAAAACATGAACAATTATTACAAAAACTGTGAAATTATTACACAACTTTGCACAAATAATACAAGCAAACTTGCTATTTAATTACATGACTTCTGCAATGACAATCAATACACAACAGGTGTAAATACACAATTTGTCCATATACAATTACAGAACATGCACAATTAATACACAACTTGCACAAATATTATACATGTTACATTATTATTACACAACTTACATAAATACAATCAAAAACATATCCAGTACAAAATACATACAATACATAACTAGCCCAAATATGTAAATACACAACTAGCACAAATACACAATTCACGCAAATACAATTGCACCATATACACAATTAATACACAACTTGCACAAAATATAATCAATACACAACTGCCTAAATATGAACAATACACAACTAGAGCATATACATTACATACACTACTACACAATTTCACAAATACACATACAAAAACATTTACAATTAATACACTACTTGCACAAACAATACACAATTTATAGGAATATAATCAATACATAATTGCAAAAATCATACAACTTATGCAAAATACATAATCTGCACAATTAATGCACAACTATAATAATTGTGCTATTTGTACAAAAGCTATCACAGCCAACTAGGTCAAACAATCCACAATTTGCATAATATTTGTCTAGGTATGATTAGGACGTCATTTATAATATGCTGAGTTTAACCAACTCCTCAAAGTCAGACTTTCACATATATATGAGTGGTACATCTGACTTCCTATGAGCCCAATATAAAACACACATACATTTTCCATAAATGTTTCAACATTATTAGTGCTAAACTAGTCATCCAACATATGTCCATTGTTTTTAATGCCTTATTAATACCCCCCCTTGTTACATACTCTTCAATCATGTCACCCATATTTATTTAGGTAAACCATCCAACAGACTTATTTGGTTCTAGCCTTAGTTATGTTAGGGCAGGTGGGATTAGATGAAGTCAGTAATTTCTATGATAATTTAAGCAAATTAACTATCAAAATGCATCCTATTAAAACCAAAATTCATCTAAATATATCAAAAATTTTGCTTATTCTACACAAATTTCACTAAAGTCAACCTAGCAAAAACTAAACTAACTAAATATGAGAATCTCATATCCTCACATACAAGCCTATGTCACCTGTGTCCATACATTACATGAGGGTGCTATAGCTCGAACTCCCCAAATAGGTAAATTTACACTATTTTATGAACATGCTATTTCTTTACCCTAAGATATAATATATCCCACCCTACACTACCACACCTAACCTGGCCAAGCATATCCAAAGCTACATTTTATTAAAGTTGACTAAATTTATGCTGCCCCACCTAAATTCAATCTAATTTAAGCCAATTTTCATCAAATATATTTCAATGTTTTGTATCATAGCACAGCCAAAGCCCATTTTACCCACATTTTCACCTATTCGAACCTACTCTACACGACCTTACCTAACCTGACCTAGCATATACATAGCTAGATTTGATTAAGGGGCGTTACTTCCGAATTTGCAAAAAAATATGCAATAAATGAAAACTCGTTCGATTTCAATCAAACTTTTTTGACAAGTTGTATATGAAAAGGGCTTCATCTGGTCCAAGTTTCAGCATCGTAACATGAAAAGGAAGGGAGAAAAAAAATATTGAATAATGTGTCAAACTTTTTCCAAAATGGTAACAAATGATTATCAAACAAAAGTGTCATCTGAAATAATGTATATGACTCCTAGCTATAACTATAGAATATATTAAAAACAAATTATAATTAGTTTTATTAAAAAAATTTAGTTAAAAAAAATTGCCTTTTTTTTTAATGTTATCTCTCTCTTTTGTTTACCGGGCGATTTGCATGAAACGTATACACCTGTCTGCACGTACGCCTATCTGTAAGGGTGCCAATTTTGGAGGAAATTGGTTGATGGCAACCTCAAGTCACAGATGGCAACACCTTAGATTTTATTTTTTATTTATTTATTTTCAAGTAACATAAACGTTTAAATATCTCTTTCATTTTTTATTCAATTTACATGAAACTTACCCCTTATATGTAAAGTTTGTCTCTAAAATCTGAGGGGAGCATTTCTTCCTACGTTCATTTATTGATTTTATAAATAGCAATAAACATGATATATTTGCATAATTTTTGGGGGAACTCTGACTATTTGTATTTGGAAAACTAAAGACGTTTTGGAAAATCCCTTGACACAGATCCTTTATTATATGCTATTGTGTCAGAAACGTGTTATAGAATGATTATATCTGAAAGGTGATTGTAAATATACATTTGAAAATGTTTAAAATTCGTTGAAAAAATTAAAAAATAAAAATCTCCCATACTATTTAGGCTACAGTACTGAAACTTGGAACAAGTGCAGCGCTTTCCATGTACAAGTAGTGAAAAATTATTTGTTGACATTGAACAACCTTATGTTTCCATAAGTAACGCCCAATTAAAATTAGCGAAATTTGAACTATCCCACTTAAATTCAACCTAATTTAAGACAATTTCTACCCAATGTACCTAAATGTTTTGTTTCATAGCACAGCCAAAGCCCATTTTACCTACATTTTCACCTATTCCATTCTACTCTACACAACCTCACCTAACCTGACCTAGTATATCCAAAGTTAGATTTGAGTAAAGTTTCTTTAATTTCAGCTATCCCACCTAATTTAAGCCAATTTCCACCAAATATACCCGAATGTTGTGTATAATAGCACTGCCAAAGCCAATTTTACTCAAGTTTTTCACCTATTCCATCCTACCTTCCATGGGAGCCAGTCGGCCGAGCGGACAGCACACTGGACTTGTGATCCTGTGGTCCCGGGTTCGATCCCGGGCGTGGCCGAGAAACAATGGGCAGAATTTCTTTCACCCTATGCCCCTGTTACCTAGCAGTAAAATAGGTACCTGGGTGTTAGTCAGCTGTCACGGGCTGCTTCCTGGGGGTGGAGGCCTTGTCGAGGACATGGCCGCGGGGATACTAAACGCCCCGAAATCATCTCAAGATAACTTCAAGAAGATAACCTACCCTACACAATCTCACTTAACCGGACCTAGCATATCCAATGTAAGATTTGAATAAAAGTTGGTTAAATTTATGCTGCCCCACCTAAATTCAACCTAATTTAAGCCAATTTACATCAAATATATCCCAATATTTTGTAGCATAGCACAGCCAAAGCCCATTTTACCCACATTTTCACCTATTCCAACCTTCCCTAC
The DNA here is from genome assembly GCF_040958095.1 of Procambarus clarkii. Taxonomy (NCBI): domain Eukaryota; kingdom Metazoa; phylum Arthropoda; class Malacostraca; order Decapoda; family Cambaridae; genus Procambarus; species Procambarus clarkii. The sequence goes on from NC_091229.1 coordinate 5,893,373, forward strand.
ATGACCTTACCTAACCTGACCTAGCATATCCATAGCTAGATTTGATTAAAGATGGCAAAATTTATGCTGTCCCACCTAAATTCAACCTAATTTAAGTTAATTTTCCACCATATATAGCCCAATGTTTTGTATCATAGCAGAGTCAAAGCCCATTTTAATTACATTTTCACCCATTCCATCTAAGCTTCCAATATCCAACATCCAGTCTTGGCACAAAATCCCCTATTCCCAAAGGCCATTTCATAGAGCTAGAGCTGTGTCCGTCTAGCTATTTCCAATTCAGAGATTAGTTTTCTATCATCAATCCTACCAAACCAGACCTAACCTAACCTATACTAACACAACATTAGGTAAGTTCATCCAAATTATCCCAATTTGTAACAATTCCAGCAAATTTATCCTAATTATATCAAACCAAAACCCCCATTTTCTACTAAATGTTCCTATGCACATCACATCCAGAGCATGAGTTAACTGTCAGAGCTGATAATGTCTACTTCTAACATTTTTTCCGACTTGGATAATAGCTAATTTTGCTAATGTATTATTATTAGAAGTGTGTTGTTACTATGTATTTTCCTCATATTACCACAACTCAACCACCTTGGACCTAGCCTTTAATACAACATATACTCAGAAAAGTGTTAATTTCGTATATAAACCTAAATGCCTGTGCATAACCTATAGGAATCTTGGAGCTTTGTTGAATATTGAATATATATTCTAAGAAAAATTAAGTTTTGGATAAGAATCAAACCGCACAGTGCCTAACCTGCTTGGATCTGTGTTGAACATTGTATCCATATTCATAGAAAATGATGTTTTTGAATATGAACCTAACTACCCCTTGCCTATTAAACTTTGATTTATGTTCAATATTGGAGTTATATTTTTGGGTAAGAGTTTTGTTTTTACACATCAACCCAACCGTCCTGGATCAAACCTCCCTTTATCTAACTCCAAATTTATCGCATTTATGGGGGGGGGGGGGGGGAACTGATATTTGGGCATCAACCCAACCGCCCTGGACCTAACCTCTGATACATGGATCTTGGTTCAATATTGCATCATATTCTTAGCCATTTTTTCACATCAATACAGTCATGCCCAACCTAACCTTTATTAGAAGGGGGTTAATGGAAAATATGTTAATAATGGGGATTTTCTCAACATCAGTCGAACTTAATAATCCTTAACCTAACCTTAGTCAGAATGGGATATGACGCACTAAAACAATACAATAATCTTTGCCAATTTTCCGTATGCAAAGCCATAACTAGGAGGTTTAGACCCTCTTAGTTTGGGAGGGGGGGGTGAGCACAGTAGTGGTGACTGTGGTGCTGTGTGCACTGTGGTGGTGACTGTGGGGCTGTGTGCACTGTGGTGGTGACTGTGGGGCTGTGTGCACTGTGGTGGTGACTGTGGTGCTGTGTGCACTGTGGTGGTGACTGTGGGGCTGTGTACACTGTGGTGGTGACTGTGGTGCTGTGTACACTGTGGTGGTGACTGTGGGGCTGTGTGCACTGTGGTGGTGACTGTGGTGCTGTGTACACTGTGTTGGTGACTGTGGGGCTGTGTGCACTGTGGTGGTGACTGTGGGGCTGTGTGCACTGTGGTGGTGACTGTGGGGCTGTGTGCACTGTGGTGGTGACTGTGGTGCTGTGTACACTGTGGTGGTGACTGTGGTGCTGTGTACACTGTGGTGGTGACTGTGGTGCTGTGTGCACTGTGGTGGTGACTGTGGGGCTGTGTGCACTGTGGTGGTGACTGTGGTGATGTGAGTACATTTGTCGTGTCTGTAGTGGGGTGAGCACGGAGGTGGTCACTGTCGGGGGGTGACTGTGGCGACGTGTGCATGGTGCTGGTGACAGGGTGAAGTGATAACAGTCAGAGGGGTGATTGTGATGACGTGAGCATGGTCGGGGTGACTGTGTTGACGTGAGCACCGTAGTAATGACTGTGGTGACGTGAGCACTCTAGTGGTGACTGTGTCGACGTGAGCACGGTGATCGTGACTGTGGTGACGTGAGCACGGTGATGGTGACTGTGGTGACGTGAGCACGGTGATGCTGACTGTGGTGACGTGAGCACGGTGATGGTGACAGTGGTGACGAGAGCACGGAGTGGGTGACGGTGGTGACGTGATCAAGGTGGTGGTGACTGGTGATGTGAGCACTGTGATGGTGACTGTCGACGTGAAAACAGTGGTGGTGACGTGACCACTGTGATTTTTGAGTATCTGAGACTTTAACTCAAATGTAAGAATATTTAATTAAGAAAATCGATATACTCGAAGGACCACCCACTTTTGAGAAAAGAGGGAAAAACCAATAAAGAGATTATAAGACTGACACTGTGGAACCAGTGCCTATGTATGTCAGATTATTAGCAATTATTTGAAGAGCATGAATGGACTGTAATAATAGTTAATTGAGAGTTAAAATCCTCAAACATTAACATTGGGGGGTATTACTAGAAATTAATATATATCTAGGAATTAGTGTGGTTCGTCACCAGTTCATTAATGAGGTTTGTAAAGGTTATAGAATCCGAAATTGAATGTAAATTCTAAAAGGTTATAAGATAATAAATGATCAAATCTATTAAATATTACCAAATCATAGGAAATACATAGGTGTAAACTTATTGAGCACTGAGCAGTAAATTATGACTTATGTTACTCCTCTTGAATATTATATGCAAAAGAAAGTACATATTAGAAATAATAATGGCAACGGTCAAATATTCTACGATATGGGAGTTATGGCTTAGCTGTGAGACGACTTCACTAAACCCGTTTCACTACTCGTAGTCGTGATCACATCGTTCAAATAAGGAAAAAATATCAGTGGTGAACATTGTAGGTGGAGGGAAGGAATGCTTGGTTCGTCCTCGCCTACACGTTATAATCAGGGAAAATTGAGTAACATTTGACTACGCTAGAAAATTATTCCACTCTTCACTGAAATTGTAGAATAGCGTTGAAAGAAACTAACGTTGTGTTTGTGGTCGGCGAATGTCATAACGACAGATTACCCACAGTAATAAACTATAGAATGATGCATCAAACTACAATGTATACTTAACGTAGGCATGTTGGAATACTTAGGCCTGCCGGTATCACGTCTGGTAGTACCTGACGTTCACTGCTGTGGACGATTAATTGCAGGACGTGACTATCTTTGTAGATGCGTAATTGAACAGTACCTAATACTGTATGACCACGTGATCTTGATGTAATGGCTACCGCCTGAAAAGGCACGTGCATACCTTGTAGAGCCCAATGCTTGAAAGAAGCCTCCCTCATGCCCCGACGCCCGATCACGCATGCACAGAGATGCTCATAGTGATCCCGGACTTATACCAATTCGGTTTAGATAACATACCAATAGACTATGTCTTTTCTTTCAAATACCTTGGTGTCTCTGTCCCTTGTACCTCAACTACAGTCAATAAGTTACATCAACAGTGTAGAGACAGGCTCAAGGCTCTCAGAACTGTAGTGGGGTTCAGCTCTATATACAGTGTTAATATTAGAATAGAAAAAATGATGTATTTAGCATATATAAGGTCTCTGATAGACTATCATGCACCAGCTTTGGTCCTGCAAAAAGGCAAAATTATTGATAGTCTGGAAAAAATGCAAAATGAAGCACTCAGAATTATACTTGGCTGTTCTATAACTACTGAAGTTCTCAACATGCAGAAAGAATTAAATATACGTAGCATTCGAGACAGAATATTTGAAATTAATCTTATGATGGGACTAACGCTTCTGTGTGATAGCAAAAACAACATTGTGTCAGTTGAACTGTTAGAACACATATGAAATGGAACTAGTGAGTCTAAATGGATTCAAAGAGCAGCCAATCTTATTAAAATGATGAAACTGCACGATGTATATACAGATGAAAGAGTACAGCACTTCCTTCCACCCCAGGCAGATAGTTCCTTTTGACAATCTGACCCCTGCATACCCCACCAAGAAAGTAATCACAAACAACCCTCATGCTCAGCTTGCTGCTAAATTAAGCACCATAGAACACATTCACAATATATCACTCTGCCCATCATTTCTCGCCGGCGACCAGGATCGAGAAATGATGGGCAAAGTTTCTTTCACCTCGATGCCCCTGTTACCTAGCATTAAATAGGTACCTGGGAGTTAGTCAGCTGTCATGGGCAGCTTCCTGGGGGTGGAGGCCTGGTCGAGGACCGGGCCGCGGGGGCACTAAAGCCCCGAAATCATCTCAAGATACCTCAAGAAGATAACCACCGTGATCACGTCATCAGTCACCTGCACCGTGCTCATGTCACCACAGTCACCACCCAACCTAACTAATGTTAGGTTAAGGATGGTTAACCATCCTTAACCTAACATTAGTCAGAAAGGGATATGACTCTCAAAAACTATACAATTACCATTACCCAATTTTCCTTATCCTAAGCCATAACTAGGGGTTTAGACCCCCCTTACCTCGAAATTACAGTATAGGGTAATTAAAAATTATAGGGGGTGAATTAGGGATATGATAGGTTAATATGTGAAAATATTTTCCTATCTTAAATATATATCACGTCACCACAGTCACACCCACTGTGCTCACGTCACAACAGTCTCCACCACCGTGATCACGTTGCCACAGTCAGCTCCTTCGTGATCACGTTGCCACAGTCAGCTCCTTCGTGATCACGTTGCCACAGTCACCACGTGACGTGAGCACGGTGGGTGGTGACTGTGGTGATATGAGCACGGTGTAGGTGACTGTGATGACGTGATCACGGTGGTTATCTTCTTGAGGTTATCTTGAGATGATTTCGGGGCGTTTAGTGTCCCTGCGGCCCGGTCCTCGACAAGGCCTCCACCCCCAGGAAGCAGCCCGTGACAGCTGACTAACACCCAGGTACCTATTTTACTGCTAGGTAACAGGGGAATAGGATGAAAGAAATTCTGCCCATTGTTTCTCGGCCACGCCCGGGATCGAACCCGGGACCACAGGATCATAAGTCCAGTGTGCTGTCCGCTCGTCCGACTGGCTCCCATGGAAGGTAGGATGGAATAGGTGAAAAACTTGAGTAAAATTGGCTTTGACAGTGCTATTATACACAACATTCGGGTATATTTGGTGGAAATTGGCTTAAATTAGGTGGGATAGCTGAAATTAAAGAAACTTTAATCAAATCTAACTTTGGATATACTAGGTCAGGTTAGGTGAGGTTGTGTAGGGTAAGATGGAATAGGTGAAAATGTAGGTAAAATGGGCTTTGGCTGTGCTATGAAACAAAACATTTAGGTACATTGGGTAGAAATTGTCTTAAATTAGGTTGAATTTAAGTGGGATAGTTCAAATTTCGCTAATTTTAATTGGGCGTTATTTATGGAAACATAAAGTTGTTCAATGTCAACCAATAATTTTTCACTAGTTGTACATGGGAAGCGCTGCAATTGTTCCAAGTTTCAGTACTGTAGCCTAAATAGTATGGGAGATTTATATATTTTTTATTTTTTTTCAACGAATTTTATACATTTTCATATGTATATTTACAATCACCTTTCAGATATAATCATTCTATAACATGTTTCTAACACAATAGCATATAATAAAGTATCTGTGGCAAGGGATTTTCCAAAACGTCTTTAGTTTTCCCTAATACAAATAGTCAAAGTTCCCCCCAAAATTATGCAAATATATCATGTTTATTGCTATTTATAAAATCAATAAATGAACGTAGGAAGAAATGCTCCCCTCAGATTTTAGAGACAAACTTTACATATAAGGGGTAAGTTTCACGTAAATTGAATAAAAAATGAAAGAGATATTTAAACGTTTATGTTACTTGAAAATAAATAAGTAAAAAATAAAATCTAAGGTGTTGATATCTGTGACTTGAGGTTGCCATCAACCAATTTCCTCCAAAATTGGCACCCTTACAGATAGGCTTACGTGCAGACAGGTGTATACGTTTCATGCAAATCGCCCGGTAAACAAAAGAGAGAGATGAAATTAAAAAAAAGGCAATTTTGTTTTAACTAAATTTTTTTAATAAAACTAATTATAATTTGTTTTTAATATATTCTATAGTTATAGCTAGAGTCATATACATGATTTCAGATGACACTTTTGTTTGATAATCATTTGTTACCATTTTGGAAAAAGTTTGACACATTATTCAATATTTTTTTTCTCCCTTCCTTGTTATGTTACGATGCTGAAACTTAGACCAGATGAAGCCCTTTTCATATACAACTTGTCAAAAAAGTTTGATTGAAATCGAACGAGTTTTCATTTATTGCATATTTTTTTGCAAATTCGGAAGTAACGCCCCTTAATCAAATCTAGCTATGTATATGCTAGGTCAGGTTAGGTAAGGTTGTGTAGAGTAGGTTCGAATAGGTGAAAATGTGGGTAAAATGGGCTTTGGCTGTGCTATGATACAAAACATTGAAATATATTTGATGAAAATTGGCTTAAATTTGATTGAATTTAGGTGGGGCAGCATAAATTTAGTCAACTTTAATAAAATGTAGCTTTGGATATGCTTGGCCAGGTTAGGTGTGGTAGTGTAGGGTGGGATATATTATATCTTAGGGTAAAGAAATAGCATGTTCATAAAATAGTGTAAATTTACCTATTTGGGGAGTTCGAGCTATAGCACCCTCATGTAATGTATGGACACAGGTGACATAGGCTTGTATGTGAGGATATGAGATGCTCATATTTAGTTAGTTTAGCTTTTTGCTAGGTTGACTTTAGTGAAATTTGTGTAGAATAAGCAAAATTTTTGATAGATTTAGATGAATTTAGGTTTTAATAGGATGCATTTTGATAGTTAATTTGCTCAAATTATGATAGAAATTGCTGACTTCATCTAATCCCACCTGCCCTAACATAACTAAGGCTAGAACCAAATAAGTCTGTTGGATGGTTTACCTAAATAAATATGGGTGACATGATTGAAGAGTATGTAACAAGGGGGGGTATTAATAAGGCATTAAAAACAATGGACATATGTTGGATGACTAGTTTAGCACTAATATTGTTGAAACATTTATGGAAATGTATGTGTGTTTTATATTGGGCTCATAGGAAGTCATTCATATATATGTGAAAGTCTGACTTTGAGGAGTTTGTTAAACTCAGCATATTATAAATGACGTCCTAATCATACCTAGACAAATATTATGCAAATTGTGGATTGTTTGACCTAGTTGGCTGTGATAGCTTTTGTACAAATAGCACAATTATTATAGTTGTGCATTAATTGTGCAGATTATGTATTTTGCATAAGTTGTATGATTTTTGCAATTATGTATTGATTATATTCCTATAAATTGTGTATTGTTTGTGCAAGTAGTGTATTAATTGTAAATGTTTTTGTATGTGTATTTGTGAAATTGTGTAGTAGTGTATGTAATGTATATGCTCTAGTTGTGTATTGTTCATATTTAGGCAGTTGTGTATTGATTATATTTTGTGCAATTTGTGTATTAATTGTGTATATGGTGCAATTGTATTTGCGTGAATTGTGTATTTGTGCTAGTTGTGTATTTACATATTTGGGCTAGTTATGTATTGTATGTATTTTGTACTGGATATGTTTTTGATTGTATTTATGTAAGTTGTGTAATAATAATGTAACATGTATAATATTTGTGCAAGTTGTGTATTAATTGTGCATGTTCTGTAATTGTATATGGACAAATTGTGTATTTACACCTGTTGTGTATTGATTGTCATTGCAGATGTCATGTAATTAAATAGCAAGTTTGCTTGTATTATTCGTGCAAAGTTGTGTAATAATTTCACAGTTTTTGTAATAATTGTTCATGTTTTATAATCGTTTTGTGCGAATAGTGCATTTACGCCAGTTGTGTTTTTAACACTTTGGTGCACAGGGCCCGGGACCTCCTCACTACCTCAGGTGGGCTTGGGCGTTCCACGGGAGCGCGAGGGAGAGCAAGGTAAATTCTGAAAAGTGTATAATCTTTTCAACTTTGTCAGCTCAATTCTCGTCTTAAGATATTCAATTTGGTATCAATATGTTCGCAATAGATTTCTCTACAGGACTAAATGCATATAAACTCCAAAAGCCCGGCTTACCATCCGCAACTAACAGAGAAAGTTACCCGGGAGCGCACAAGAGTGATAAAATGTTTACACTCTTTTCAGTTTTGTCGACTCAATTCTCGTCCTAGGTCTTTCATTTTGGTATCAATGTGTTCGCAATTGAATTCCCAACAGGCTTATATGCATATAATATCAAAAACAGCAGCGATCTTCACCCGCCTACATGATGAAAACATGCCGCGGTTACAAGAAAGAGAGCCCTGCACCACCCCAAGGTGCTTCTCACTATGAAAAGTGAATATTCTTTTCAACTTTGTCATCTCAATTCTTGTCCTAGGCCTTTCAATTTGGTATCAATGTATTCGCAATAGAATTCTCTACAGGACTAAATGCATATAAAGCCCAAAAGCCCAGCAAGAAAGTGAGAGCGTGTTACCTGGGAGCAAGCCAGAGCAATAAAATGTATACACTCTCTTCACTTTGGACATCTCAATTCTCGTCTTAAGTCTTTCATTTTGGTATCATTATCTTCGCAATAGAATTCCCTACAGGTGTATGCAAATATAAAGTCCAAAAGCCCAGCGTACCATCCACAGCAAGCAGGGAAAGCGACAGAGTGTTCCCCCCGAGAGAGCTAATAAAGAGCAATAAAATGGGTATTCTGTTTTCAACTTTGTTACCTCAATTCTGGTCCTAGGACTTTAATTTTGGTATCAATGTATTCGCAATGAAATTCCCTACAAGAGTATATGCATATAATGTCCAAAACCGCAGCAAGACATTCCCGAAAAAAACGCTACTGTTGCCGCACTTAGGACTCAAAGCTGAGTCCTCGCCGGACTTACCCCTATTTTGTGGACGACTCAGTGCTGAGTCGTTGCCGGGTGAAAGTGTTTTGCTGGAGTGAAACTGGTACAACTGTATTTTTCTATGCAAATTGTGTTTTTGTGTAAGTTCTTTATGTGTAATCTGAAAAAAATATAGATCTTCATGTGCAAATGTGAAAGTGTATTTTGGTTTATGAGACAATGTGTGGGTATTTTGCGAAAATTATTTTTGTGAAATTGTGTAATTTTAATGTGAGATCATTTTGATTGTCTAAATGTATAAGCAATTTGCTGTATTTGTTCAAATACAATACTTTGGGGAAATGTTATACTTTGAGTGTACATGCAATATTTGTGTAAATGGTATATTTTTGTGTGCAACTGACATAGTTTGTATGTAAATATCATATTTTGCGTGTAAATAATATATTTTGTGTATAAATGGCATATTTGGTGTGTAACTGTTGTATTTTCTGTGTAAATGGAATTTAGTGTGGAAATGCTTTGTGTGTAAATGCTATATTGAGTGTAAATGTGTATATGTCTTATACCATGTGTTCTTGATTTTGTGTATTTTTAGTGTAAGTGCAGGTGTTGCATTTTGTGTTAATGATGTCAAATTAATATATTCTAGTGCGCCTTATCACAAACTAGGCTTTTTTATTAATAAATAGTAATATTTATTTAAATGTGCCTTAAAGACTCTGGTCTATTCCTATGAATAGTATGTAGGAGTTATTTATACGTGTAATTACAATATTTGAGGTTTTTGAATATAATAGGATATTTAATATATTTTGAACTTGCTGGAATAATATGGTTACCTTGCTGATTGATATGCATTAATATGAATTAACAGTACAAAAATATTTAAGATTACCTGGGGTGAGTAAGTTGTGGGATTACTGAAATCTTGTTCTTAATACATTTTAGGGATTAATATAGTATAAATTTCATCTGATTTATGGAGGCAAAACAGGCTATTCTCTATGAATGTATGGGTTGTGGAGTATGTGTAGGTAAGTATGTATGGGCTCCCAGCAAACTATTTCAAGTTTCCACAATGTTCCTGGAAAGTGTTTGAAAGGATTGGAAACGTTTGTTTTCACGAATTAAATACGTTATTTTGTGTGGAATTAAATAGGTTTCCAAAACTTTTAACCAAAACCTATGAACCTAACCCTAATTTGAAAATTTGTGACCCCTTTTGTATCCTAATTTGAAACTTTGTGACCCCCTTTAGTACCTAATTTGAAACTTGTGACACCTTTTATGAAGTGTTTCAAGTTAAAATGCTCATATATGAATAAAATAGGAAATGTAAAAATATAAAAATATATTTCTACATTTGGTAAAATAAAGCATCATAATAAAGGTGGGTTCATCATTTTTATTCATTTATCATTTGTATTAGTGCAGTGTATTGGCCTGATGTAGCAGCGTGGTGTAGTAGCCTGGTGTAGTGGCATGGTGTTGTGGCGTGGTGTTGTGGTGTGGTGTAATAGCCTGGTGTAGTAGTCTGGTGGTATAGTGATGAAGTGTAGTAGCCTGGTGTAGTAGCGTGGTGTAGTGGCCTGGTGTGGTGGCCTGGTGTGGTGGCCTGGTGTGGTGTAGTAGCCTGGCGTAGTGGCATAGTGTCGTGGCGTGATGCAGTGGCGTGGTGAAGTGGTGTGTTGTCGTGGCGTGGTGTAGTGGCATGGTGTTGTGGTGTGGTGTCGTGGCGTGGTGTAGTGGCATGGTGTTGTGGTGTGGTGTAGTGGCCTTGTGTAGAAGCCTGGTGTAGTAGCGTGGTGTAGTAGCCTGGAATAGTGGCATGCTCTAGTAGCCTGGTGTAGTGGCATGGTGTAGTGTAGTGGCATGGTGCAGTGGCATGGTGTAGTGTAGTGGCATGGTGCAGTGGCGTGGTATAGTGGCATGGTGTAGTGTAGTGGCGTTGTGTAGTAGAATGCTGTAGTAGCCTGGTGCTGTGGCCTGGTGTAGTAGCCTGATGTAGTAGCCTGGTGTGGTGGCATGGTGTAGTAGCCTTGTGTAGTGGCATGGTGTAGTAGCCTGGTATAGTGGCATGGTGTAGTAGCCTGGTGTAGTGGCATGGTGTAGTAGCCTGGTGTAGTGGCATGGTGTAGTAGCCTGGTGTAGTGGTGTGATATGGTGGTGTGGTGTAGTAGCCTGTTGTAGGGGTGTGGTGTCGTGTAGTAGAGTGGTGTAGTGGGGGTGGCAGCGGTGGCGTTGGTACTCACCTAGTTGTACTCACCTAGTTGTGCTTGCGGGGTTGAGCTCTGGCTCTTTGGTCCCACCTCTCAACCGTCAATCAACAGGTGTACAGGTTCCTGAGCCTATTGGGCTCTATCATATCTACACTTGAAACTGTGTATGGAGTCAGCCTCCACCACATTGCTTCCTAATGCATTCCATTGTCAACCACTCTGACACTAAAAAAGTTCTTTCTAATATCTCTGTGGCTCATTTGGGCACTCAGTTTCCACCTGTGTCCCCTAGTGTGTGTGCCCCTTGTGTTAAATAGCCTATCTTTATCAACCCTTTCGATTCCCTTGAGAATCTTGAATGTGGTGATCATGTCCCCCTAACTCTTCTGTCTTGGTGTGGCAGTGGTGGTGTTGGGGGTGGCAGTGTTGGTGTTGTAGGTGTCTGCGGTGGTGTTATAGGTGGCGGCGGTGGTGTTGGAGATGGCGGCGGTGGTGTGGGGGTGGCGGCAGTGGTGTGGAGGTGGTGGCGGTGGAGTTGGAGGTGGCGGCGTGGGTGTTGGGGGTGGCGGCGGTGGTGTTGGAGGTAGCAGCGGTGGTGTTGGAGGTGGCGGCGGTGGTGTTCGGGTGGCGCCGGTGGTGTTGGGGTAGCAGCGGTGGTGTGGGGGTGGCGGCGGTGGTGTGAGGGTAGCAGCGGTGGTGGGGGTGGCGGCGGTGGTGTGGGGGGTGGCAGCGGTGGCGTTGGATGTGGCGGGTGTGGTGGCGGTGGTGTGGGGGTGGCGGCGGTGTTTTGGGGGGGCGGCGGTGGTGTTGGAGGTGGTGGCAATGGGGTTGATGGTGGCGGCGGAGGTGTTGGGGTGGCGGCACTGGTGTGGCGGTGGTGCAGTGGGGGATGGTGGCGGTGGTGTTGAGGGTGGCGGCGGTGATGTTGGGGAAGGCAGTGGTGGTGTGGGGGAGGCGGCAGTGGTGTGGGGGTGGCGGCGGTGGTGTGGGGATGGTATTGGGGTGACGGCAAGTAGTGTAAAGTACGCCTAGAGTGACGCGCACCACCTGCCCAGGTGGCACTCTTGAGTGCCAGCTGAGCTGGTGTTGCACGTCGCTCTAGGCGCAGCGCGTCGTTCTAGTCGCAAGGGGTATTTGGGGGATTTTCCCAGAAGTTTGGCGTGTTTCGGAGGCATATGAGCATCTGGTGCTATGGTAAGTGGTTAGGAAAGAGAGTAAGTCATGTTGTTGTTGGATGCCAGGTGGTGCGCGTCGTCGCAGTCGCAGCGCGTTGTCGTAGTCGCAGAGGGTTTGGGAGGAGAATTTCCCGGAAGTTTGGCGCGTGTCGGACGCGGTCTTGAGTGGCGGGTGAGCAGGTGTACCGCCTCGCTCTAGTCGTAGCACGTTGCTCTAGTCACAAAGGGAATTTCTGGGAAGACGTATGAAAATAGAAGGATAAGAGGAAGGAGTAAATGAATATGTATGTGTGTTTGTCATAGACTTAATCCTGTGTGATGATAATAGTTTGATGATAGTAAGGTAAGTAGAGGATGAGAGGGGATCCAACATAGTGGATATGATGTTTGGGGAGGGGGGAGGGAGAACCCCCATACCTGAGAGGAAGGCCTGGACATCCATTAGCTTCCCCCCTACAGGAAGTCGTAAGTGTTGAGGGGTAAGAGAGCGAGAGAGCACCCTCCTGCGGAAGTAACCCATTTTGTCTTAAAGGGTTTTCAAAGTTCATCCCGCCACGGTTCCCCATACACTGTGGATTCGTTAAGGAGGAACGAGGTTCATACTCCTGCCGACAGACGGACCCACACCTGTCAGCCATCAATCACTTCTCATTTGACCCGGGTCGTTTCACTCCCCTCACACACACAAACGCGCCGTTCTCTCTCTGTCTCTCTCTGTCTCTCTGTCTCTCTGTCTCTCTCTGTCTCTCTGTCTCTCTCTGTCTCTCTGTCTCTCTCTGTCTCTCTGCCTCTCTCTGTCTCTCTCTGCCTCTCTGTCTCTCTCTGTCTCTGTCTCTCTGTCTCTCTGTCTCTCTGTCTCTCTGTCTCTCTCTGCCTCTCTGCCTCTCTCTGTCTCTCTGTCTCTCTGTCTCTCTCTGTCTCTCTGCCTCTCTCTGTCTCTCTGTCTCTCTCTGTCTCTGTCTCTCTGTCTCTCTCTGTCTCTGTCTCTCTGTCTCTCTCTGTCTCTCTGTCTCTGTCTCTCTCTGTCTCTCTGTCTCTCTCTGTCTCTCTGCCTCTCTCTGTCTCTCTGTCTCTCTCTGTCTCTGTCTCTCTGTCTCTCTGACTCTCTGTCTCTCTCTGTCTCTCTGCCTCTCTCTGCCTCTGTCTCTCTCTGTCTCTCTGTCTCTCTCTGTCTCTGTCTCTCTGTCTCTCTGTCTCTCTGTCTCTCTCTCTCTGCCTCTCTCTGTCTCTCTGTCTCTCTGCCTCTCTCTGTCTCTCTGTCTCTCTCTGTCTTGCCTCTCTGTCTCTCTGTCTCTCTCTGTCTCTGCCTCTCTGTCTCTCTCTGTCTCTCTGTCTCTCTCTGTCTCTCTGCCTCTCTCTGTCTCTCTGTCTCTCTCTGTCTCTGTCTCTCTGACTCTCTGTCTCTCTCTGTCTCTCTGCCTCTCTCTGTCTCTCTATCTCTCTCTCTCTCTCTCTGTCTCCTGTCTCTCTTCTCTCTCTCTCTCTCTCTGCCTCTCTCTCTCTCTCCTTCATATTGTTCATTCATAGTTCCTTTTCATTAAACTATTCAGTTTTACATATATAAACAAAGTCAGGGACTAGTTTTACTAATACATCTTCTCTAGTATCCAATGATTTTCTTCGAGATTTAAAACACAGCTATTTCAAACGTATTAAAATACAATAATTTGGTATCGAGCTCCAGCTCCTATCCCCACCTTAGTCCCCTGTTGTATAATGAATACTAACAGTCCATCCCTCTAAAATTTAAAAATAATCATATTTCAAACGTAGTTCAATACAGTAATTTAGTTACCGAGCTCCAGCTCTTGTCCTCCACCTTAGTTCCCTCGCTCATCTTCGTTAATACCTATTCAAATTCCCGAAATTTCTACCCTCTGTATTTCAGACATAGTTTAGTAAATGCAAACAGTTACCGAACTCTAGCTCTTATCCTCCGCCTTAGCTCTCTCTCGTATCTTCGTTAATATCTAATCAAATTCCCTGAAATTTCTACCCTCGGTATTTCAGACGTAGTTTAGTAAATCCAAACAATTATCAAACTCTAGCTCTTGTCCCCAGCTTAGTTCATTTGTACAAGATCGTTAATAACAGACCAATTTTCCCCGAAATTTAAAGCAGACATACTTCAAAGTTAGTAAATAAGATCAAGTCAGTTACTGAGCTCCAGCCCCCAACTTAGTTCTCTCATATATTTGTAAATAACCCATCAATTTCCCTGAAATTTTTACCCTCTGTATTTCAGACACCGTAAATAAGATCAAAACAGTTATCGAGCTCCAGCTCTCGTCCCCACCTTAGTTCTCTCTCGTATCTTTGTAAATATCCTATCAATTCCCCTGAAATTTTTACCCTCTGTATTTCATAGTAAATATGATGTAAACAATTATAAAACTCTAGCTCTTGTCCTCTGTCCAAGTTCACTCCTGTAAATTTATTACTATCAGTCCAATCCCCCTGAGATTTGAACACCCAACTACATTTTCAGACATAGTAAATAAAAACCGGTTCAGTTATCAAGTTTCAACTCTTGTCCCCCCAGCTTAGTTCATTTTGTACAAGTTCTTTATTTTCCAACTAAATCACCCTGAGATTTAAGATCACCTTATTTCTAACGTAGTAAAATTAATCTGGACATTAGCCAAGCTCCGTTTCCTCAGTTTAGATCATCAAACATAATTATATCCGATCAAGTCCCTCTCCAGCCTATCTGTTTATCAGAGTAATCACCTCACCATTCTCATCCCCAACGTATCCAAACCTTCAATAATCATCATACTGTATTTGCATATTTACTCTATATTCAGCTGTGTTCTTCACATTTTTTCCATGTTTTCTGTGTTCATTCCATGTTCTACAAATGTTCACAGCATGCTCAGTTCAATTCTTTTCACCTGTTTTTCTCATTTTTTCTGTTTTCTACCATTTTCCCCGTATGTTCACTATGTTCTTTGTCATGTTTTCATGTACATCATATGTTCTCTGTATAACTTTTATACTCAATATTCATGTTCTCAATGTTCTTAGCTTGTTCTTCACATGTTCAGTGTTCATTCTTGTATTCCCTATGTTCCTTATCATGTTTTCATATTCTCTATAAGTTCATATTCCCTGCATGTTCACTCTATTCGACAACTTTTCTTACATTTTTTCTGTGTTCACCGTATGTTCACTGTGTTCATTCCCCTACTTAACCTCAATTTTTTTTATGTTCTTTGTTTCTTTAAACCAATTTGTTTCTTCCATTCACTATCTAGTTCTTTGTCAAATAATATTATACTGCAATACAGTCCCCTCAACAATTTTAGTCACCCAGTTTTTATTTGCAAAACTATGTCAAAGTAATTCTCATAGACAACTTAATAGTTCTACCAACCCCGTTCTTAAACAAATCTACACTTTATTCAGTTCCAAATTTACAGAGACAAACCTTTCTTGTAACTTCTTAACTAAAAATCTTTCGACAATCAACTAAAACATAGTCACTTTCCTCATTTCTCAACTAAACTTATTATCCAATCAACCAAAAATAGTCAAAGGAATCTTTCCAACGCTGTTCATAACTAAACTTATTCCCTAGTCATCAGAAAAATAACCGTGTTCTTCATGTTTCATTGTCATTTCATAATTAAATTATCCATCAATCAACAGAAAAAGTCATATTCATCATCATTGTTCCTAACTAAAATTATGTTTTGTCAAGTAAAAAAAATAACCAAAGATATCTTTCATCGCTGTTCTTAACTGACATTATACTTTGGGGAGCACAAAAATAGGCTCCCTCGTCATGTTTTGTCTTTTTCCTTAACTACAAGTATTCATCAGTCAAATAAAAAATAGTTACTTCATCATGTTTCCCTTTCATTTCTTAACTGAAATATCACTTCGCTCATCTGAAATAGTCATGTGTAGCCTCTTTCCAACACTGTTCGTAACTAAAGTAGCCTTTCACTTTGCTAAAATAGTCATATTCATCATTGTTCCTAACTAAAATTATATGTCGTTAAGTAAGAAATATAGTCAAAGACACTCTTCGAGACATCAAGGACTTACTCAAAGACATCAAAGTTGCACTCAAAGACATCCTTTGAGACATCAAAGACATCCTTTAAGACTTCAAGGGGAACTCTTCGAGATATCAAAAGACACTCTCAAACACTCAAAAATTTACTCGCATCCTTAAAGTTATTCTCAGAGTCATCAAAAGTTAATCTCAGTCATCAAAATGTTATTCTCTAAGTAACCTTTCGTTCATCAGAGAAACTTTCTAAGACATCTTCGTTCATTAAAGTTATTCTCGTAGCTATCAAAATTAATCTCTAAAACAACAAAGTTAATCTCGGTCATCAAAGCTGATCTGCAAGTTATCTTCGAGGCATCAAAGTTACTCTTCATTACATCAAAGACTCATT
The DNA here is from genome assembly GCF_040958095.1 of Procambarus clarkii. Lineage (NCBI taxonomy): Eukaryota > Metazoa > Arthropoda > Malacostraca > Decapoda > Cambaridae > Procambarus > Procambarus clarkii. Next base: position 5,910,060 of record NC_091229.1, read on the forward strand.
CAAATACTACTCATGTTCTCAGAAGTCATTCTCAAAGTCATCACCGATTTTCTCAGAGTCACCAAAGTTATTCTCTGAGTTAACAAAATACTACTCATGTTCTCAAAAGACATTCTCAAAGTCAACAAAGTTATTCAAAGAGCTAACAAAAGTTATTCTCGGAGTCACCTTCGTTCTTCAGAGAAACTTTCCAAAACATCTTTGTTCATCAAAGTTATTCTCGGAGTCCACAAAGGTATTCTCTAACTCACTTTTGGTCATTAAAGTTAATTTCTATGTTATAAAAGTTTGTCTCAGAGACATCTAAAGTTAATCTTAGAGTTATCAAATGTAATCTCTAACTCACTTTTGTTCATCAAAGTTGATCTCAGAGTTAACAAAGGTAATCTCTAACTCACTCTCGTTCATCAAAGTTGTTTCAAAGACATCAAAGTTAATCTCAGAGTTATCCAAAGATATTCTCATGTCCACAAAGTTATTCCAAGAGACGTCAAAGTTAATCTCAGACATCTTCGTTCATAAAAGTTATTCTCAGAGTCATCTAAATTATTCTCTAAGACATCAAAGTTATTCTAAGAGCTATCAAAAGTTATTCTCAGTCATGATATGTTATTCTCTAAGTAACCTTCCGTTCATCAAAGACATTCTCTAAGCTCTCAAAGTTATTCTCTAAGACATCAATGTTGTTCTCTAAATCATAAAAGTTAATCTCTAAGGCACCTTCGTTTACTAGAGAAACTTTCCAATCCATCTTCGTTGATCAAAGTTATTCTCAGAATCATCAAAGAGATCTCTAATTCCCCTTCGTTCACCAAAAAGTTGTTCTCTAAGACACCTTCGTTCATCAAAGAAACTCTCCTTCCATCATGTTATTCTTTAAGACATCTTCAGTCATAAAATTTCTCTCCAAAAATGTAACTAGTTCAGCTTTTCATACCAAACCTGCACTTCTGTTAAAATATATTTTCTTAGTCACTTTACCCTAAAACTGTTCTCAGAACTACACTGTCCAAATCCTACGTAACCTATCCTCTCCACCCAATGTTACTTAGTTAACGTAACGTTCCTAAACCTAACTTTACCTATCCTAACTTAACTTACCTTACCTTTACCTATCATACCTAACTTAACCTGCATAACCTAACTTTACCTATCCGAACATGACTTACCTTACTTTACCTATCTTACTTAACTTAACCTGCACAACCTAACTTACATAACTTATCTTACCTATCCTAACATAACCTAACTTGCTTTACCTAACTTAATCTTACATTCCCAAACTGATGTATCCTAACTTATCTAGTCCAACCAGACATGATCTAACTTACATAATTATTCCTGCTGGTCTTTTGTGTTTCGTCAATCATTGTCTCATATTCATTTACTCATTTCAAGGGTTAATTTCTCAAATGGACATTTTTGCATTTCAAGTGTTATTTGTTTAAGATTGGGTGTTTAACCATTCAAAGGATTTTTGTTATATAAGGGAATTTACTCGTTTCAAGGGCAAATTTCTCAAATGGTCATTTTTGCAGATCAAGGGTTATTTGTTAAAGTTCATCAAGTTGCTCATAAGTTGTATTTATTATGTTTGTTATTATTTATTCTTATTCCCCAACCCCTTAACCTAACCTCTTGTAATCTTAGCGTATTTAGTAGGTTCTATCATATGTTCTTATTCCCCAACCCTTTAACCTAACCTTTCAGATGTAGTTTATTGTGTTTTGACGTATTTGTTGAATATATTATCCTTTTCCTAACCTTTCAGATGTAGTTTATTGTGTTTTTGATGTATTTGTTGAATATATTATCCTTTTCCTAACCTTTCAGATGTAGTTTTGTTTCTCCTTTTTGTATATTTTTACCCAAACCCACTTAACCTTCTGTCCTTCTTTTAATTTGTTTTCACATATAAGTTCATTCTTTATCTTAGTAATAATAAATTACAATAGTAAAGAATCAGATCTACTAAGACTTGAAATTGAGAAAAACAAGAGAGCAAGTGAGTGAGAGCATGAAACGAGGAGAAAAGAGTAAGAGAGTGAGGGTGAGAGAATGGGAGCATTAAGACTTGAATTTGAGAAAGAAGAGAGCATTTGAGCAAATGAGTGAGAGAGAGGGGGAGGAAGAGAGAGAATAAGGGAGAGAGATAGAAAAGGAGGGTTAGAAGGAGTAGGAGAAACAAAGTAAAGAAGGTTAAGTGGGTTTGGGTAAAAATATACAAAAAGGAGAAACAAAACTACATCTGAAAGGTTAGGAAAAGGATAATATATTCAACAAATACATCAAAAACACAATAAACTACATCTAAAAGGTTAGGAAAAGGATAATATATTCAACAAATACGTCAAAAAACACAATAAACTACATCTGAAAGGTTAGGTTAAAGGGTTGGTGAATAAGAACATATGATAGAACCTACTAAATACACTAAGATTACAAGAGGTTAGGTTAAGGGGTTGGAGAATAAGAATAAATAATAACAAACCTAATAAATACAACTTATGAGCAACTTGATGAACTTTAACAAATAACCCTTGATCTGCAAAAATGACCATTTGAGAAATTTGCCCTTGAAACGAGTAAATTCCCTTATATAACAAAAATCCTTTGAAATGGTTAAACACCCAATCTTAAACAAATAACACTTGAAATGCAAAAATGTCCATTTGAGAAATTAACCCTTGAAATGAGTAAATGAATATGAGACAATGATTGACGAAACACAAAAGACCAGCAGGAATAATTATGTAAGTTAGATCATGTCTGGTTGGACTAGATAAGTTAGGATACATCAGTTTGGGAATGTAAGATTAAGTTAGGTAAAGCAAGTTAGGTTACGTTAGGATAGGTAAGATAAGTTATGTAAGTTAGGTTGTGCAGGTTAAGTTAAGTAAGATAGGTAAAGTAAGGTAAGTCATGTTCGGATAGGTAAAGTTAGGTTATGCAGGTTAAGTTAGGTATGATAGGTAAAGGTAAGGTAAGTTAAGTTAGGATAGGTAAAGTTAGGTTTAGGAACGTTACGTTAACTAAGTAACATTGGGTGGAGAGGATAGGTTACGTAGGATTTGGACAGTGTAGTTCTGAGAACAGTTTTAGGGTAAAGTGACTAAGAAAATATATTTTAACAGAAGTGCAGGTTTGGTATGAAAAGCTGAACTAGTTACATTTTTGGAGAGAAATTTTATGACTGAAGATGTCTTAAAGAATAACATGATGGAAGGAGAGTTTCTTTGATGAACGAAGGTGTCTTAGAGAACAACTTTTTGGTGAACGAAGGGGAATTAGAGATCTCTTTGATGATTCTGAGAATAACTTTGATCAACGAAGATGGATTGGAAAGTTTCTCTAGTAAACGAAGGTGCCTTAGAGATTAACTTTTATGATTTAGAGAACAACATTGATGTCTTAGAGAATAACTTTGAGAGCTTAGAGAATGTCTTTGATGAACGGAAGGTTACTTAGAGAATAACATATCATGACTGAGAATAACTTTTGATAGCTCTTCGAAAAACTTTGATGTCTTAGAGAATAACTTTAGATGACTCTGAGAATAACTTTTATGAACGAAGATGTCTGAGATTAACTTTGACGTCTCTTGGAATAACTTTGTGGACATGAGAATATTTTTGGATAACTCTGAGATTAACTTTGATGTTTTTGAAACAACTTTGATGAACGAGAGTAAGTTAGAGATTACCTTTGTTAACTCTGAGATCAACTTTGATGAACAAAAGTGAGTTAGAGATTACATTTGATAACTCTAAGATTAACTTTAGATGTCTCTGAGACAAACTTTTATAACATAGAAACTAACTTTAATGACCAAAAGTGAGTTAGAGAATACCTTTGTTGACTCCGAGAATAACTTTGATGAACAAAGATGTTTTGGAAAGTTTCTCTGAAGAACGAAGGTGACTCCGAGAATAACTTTTGTTAGCTCTTTGAATAACTTTGTTGACTTTGAGAATGTCTTTTGAGAACATGAGTAGTATTTTGTTAACTCAGAGAATAACTTTGGTGACTCTGAGAAAATCGGTGATGACTTTGAGAATGACTTCTGAGAACATGAGTAGTATTTGAATGAGTCTTTGATGTAATGAAGAGTAACTTTGATGTCTCGAAGATAACTTGCAGATCAGCTTTGATGACCGAGATTAACTTTGTTGTTTTAGAGATTAATTTTGATAGCTCCGAGAATAACTTTAATGAACGAAGGTGTCTTAGAAAGTTTCTCTGATGAACGAAAGGTTACTTAGAGAATAACATTTTGATGACTGAGATTAACTTTTGATGACTCTGAGAATAACTTTAAGGATGCGAGTAAATTTTTGAGTGTTTGAGAGTGTCTTTTGATATCTCGAAGAGTTCCCCTTGAAGTCTTAAAGGATGTCTTTGATGTCTCAAAGGATGTCATTGAGTGCAACTTTGATGTCTTTGAGTAAGTCCTTGATGTCTCGAAGAGTGTCTTTGACTATATTTCTTACTTAACGACATATAATTTTAGTTAGGAACAATGATGAATATGACTATTTTAGCAAAGTGAAAGGCTACTTTAGTTAAGAACAGTGTTGGAAAGAGGCTACACATGACTATTTCAGATGAGCGAAGTGATATTTCAGTTAAGAAATGACAGGGAAACATGATGAAGTAACTATTTTTTATTTGACTGATGAATACTTGTAGTTAAGGAAAAGACAAAACATGACGAGGGAGCCTATTTTTGTGCTCCCCAAAGTATAATGTCAGTTAAGAACAGCGATGAAAGATATCTTTGGTTATTTTTTCTTACTTGACAAAACATAATTTTATTTAGGAACAATGATGATGAATATGACTTTTTCAGTTGATTGATGGATAATTTTAGTTATGAAATGACAATGAAACATGAAGAACACGGCTATTTTTCTGATGACTAGGATAATAGTTTAGTTATGAACAGCGTTGGAAAGATTCCTTTGACTATTTTTGGTTGATTGGATAATAAGTTTAGTTGAGAAATGAGGAAAGTGACTATGTTTTAGTTGATTGGCGAAAGATTTTTAGTTAAGAAGTTGCAAGAAAGGTTTGTCTCTGTAAATTTGGAACTGAATAAAGTGTAGATTTGTTTAAGAACGGGGTTGGTAGAACTATTAAGTTGTCTATGCAAATTACTTTGACATAGTTTTGCAAATAAAAACTGGGTGACTAAAATTGTTGAGGGGACTGTATTGCAGTATAATATTATTTGACAAAGAACTAGATAGTGAATGGAAGAAACAAATTGGTTTAAAGAAACAAAGAACATAAAAAAAATTGAGGTTAAGTAGGGGAATGAACACAGTGAACATACGGTGAACACAGAAAAAATGTAAGAAAAGTTGATGAATAGAGTGAACATGCAGGGAATATGAACTTATAGAGAATATGAAAACATGATAAGGAACATAGGGAATACAAGAATGAACACTGAACATGTGAAGAACAAGCTAAGAACATTGAGAACATGAATATTGAGTATAAAAGTTATACAGAGAACATATGATGTACATGAAAACATGACAAAGAACATAGTGAACATACGGGGAAAATGGTAGAAAACAGAAAAAATGAGAAAAACAGGTGAAAAGAATTGAACTGAGCATGCTGTGAACATTTGTAGAACATGGAATGAACACAAAAACATGGAAAAAATGTGAAGAACACAGCTGAATATAGAGTAAATATGCAAATACAGTATGATGATTATTGAAGGTTTGGATACGTTGGGGATGAGAATGGTAAGGTGATTACTCTGATAAACAGATAGGCTGGAGAGGGACTTGATCGGATATAATTATGTTCGATGATCTAAGGCTGAGGAAATGGAGCTTGGCTAATGTCCAGATTAATTTTACTACGTTAGAAATAAGGTGATCTTAAATCTCAGGGTGATTTAGTTGGAAAATAAAGAACTTGTACAAAATGAACTAAGCTAGGGGGACAAGAGTTGAAACTTGATAACTGAACCGGTTTTTATTTACTATGTCTGAAAATGTAGTTGGGTGTTCAAATCTCAGGGGGATTTGGACTGATAGTAATAAATTTACAGGAGTGAACTTGGACAGAGGACAAGAGCTAGAGTTTTATAATTGTTTACATCATATTTACTATGAAATACAGAGGGTAAAAATTTCAGGGGAATTGATAGGATATTTACAAAGATACGAGAGAGAACTAAGGTGGGGACGAGAGCTGGAGCTCGATAACTGTTTTGATCTTATTGACGGTGTCTGAAATACAGAGGGTAAAAATTTCAGGGAAATTGATGGGTTATTTACAAATATATGAGAGAGAACTAAGTTGGGGGCTGGAGCTCAGTAACTGACTTGATCTTATTTACTAACTTTGAAGTATGTCTGCTTTAAATTTCGGGGAAAATTGGTCTGTTACTAACAATCTTGTACAAATGAACTAAGCTGGGGACAAGAGCTAGAGTTTGATAATTGTTTGGATTTACTAAACTACGTCTGAAATACCGAGGGTAGAAATTTCAGGGAATTTGATTAGATATTAACGAAGATACGAGAGAGAGCTAAGGCGGAGGATAAGAGCTAGAGTTCGGTAACTGTTTGCATTTACTAAACTATGTCTGAAATACAGAGTGTAGAAATTTCGGGGAATTTGAATAGGTATTAACGAAGATGAGCGAGGGAACTAAGGTGGAGGACAAGAGCTGGAGCTCGGTAACTAAATTACTGTATTGAACTACGTTTGAAATATGATTATTTTTAAATTTTAGAGGGATTGGACTGTTAGTATTCATTATACGACAGGGGACTAAGGCGGGGATAGGAGCTGGAGCTCGATACCAAATTATTGTATTTTAATACGTTTGAAATAGCTGTGTTTTAAATCTCGAAGAAAATCATTGGATACTAGAGAAGATGTATTAGTAAAACTAGTCCCTGACTTTGTTTATATATGTAAAACTGAATAGTTTAATGAAAAGGAACTATGAATGAACAATATGAAGGAGAGAGAGAGAGAGAGGCAGAGAGAGAGAGAGAGACAGAGAGACAGAGAGAGAGAGAGAGAGAGAGAGAGATAGAGAGCAGAGAGAGGCAGAGAGACAGAGAGAGACAGAGAGTCAGAGAGACAGAGAGACAGAGACAGAGAGAGACAGAGAGACAGAGAGAGGCAGAGAGACAGAGAGACAGAGAGAGACAGAGAGAGACAGAGAGACAGAGAGACAGAGAGAGGCAGAGACAGAGAGAGACAGAGAGACAGAGAGAGGCAGAGACAGAGAGAGACAGAGAGACAGAGAAGGCAGAGAGACAGAGAGAGACAGAGAGACAGAGACAGAGAGAGACAGAGAGACAGAGAGAGACAGAGAGACAGAGAGAGGCAGAGAGACAGAGAGAGACAGAGAGAGACAGAGAGACAGAAAGAGACAGAGAGAGAACAGCGCGTTTATGTGTGTGAGAGGAGTGAAACGACCCGGGTCAAATGAGAAGTGATTGATGGCTGACAGGTGTGGGTCCGTCTGTCGGCAGGAGTATGTACCTCGCTCCTCCTTAACGAATCCACAGTGTATGGGGAACCGTGGCGGGATGAACATTGAAAACCCTTTAAGACAAAATGGGTTACTTCCGCAGGAGGGTGCTCTCTCGCTCTCTTACCCCTCAATACTTACGACTTCCTGTAGGGGGAAGCCAATGGATGTCCAGGCCTTCCTCTCAGGTATGGGGGTTCTCCCTCCCCCCTCCCCAAACATCATATCCACTATGTTGGATCCCCTCTCATCCTCTACTTACCTTACTATCATCAAACAATTATCATCATCACACAGGATTAAGTCTATGACAAACACACATACATATTCATTTACTCCTTCCTCTTATCCTTCTATTTTCATACGTCTTCCCAGAAATTCCCTTTGTGACTAGAGCAATGTGCTACGACTAGAGCGAGGCGGTACACCTGCTCACCCGCCACTCAAGACCGCGTCCGACACGCGCCAAACTTCCGGGAAATTCCCCTCCCAAACCCTCTGCGACTACGACGACGCGCTGCGACTGCGACGTCGTGCAGCACCTGGCATCCAACAACAACATGACTTACTCTCTTTCCTAACCACTTTCCATAACACCAGACGCTCATACGCCTCCGAAACACGCCAAACTTCCGGGAAAATCCCCCCAAATACCCCTTGCGACTAGAACGACGCGCTGCGCCTAGAGCGACGCGCAACACCTGCTCAGCTGGCACTCAAGAGTGCCACCTGGGCTGGTGGTGCGCGTCACTCTAGGCGTACTTTACACTACTACGGCAGTCGTGTGGGGGGTGGCGGCTGTAGTGTGGGGGAGGCATTGGTGGTGTGGGGGTGGCGGCGGTTGTGCGGGGGTGGAAGCGGTGGTGTTGGGGGTGGCAGCTTTGGTGTGGGGGTGGCGGTAGTGGTGTGGGGGTGGCAGCAGTGGTGTGGGGGTGGCGGCGGTGGTGTGAGGGTGGCGGCGGTGGTGTTGGAGGTGGCGGCCATGGTGTTGGGGTGGCGGCACTGGTGTGGCGGTGGTGGAGTTGGGGGTGGCGCCGTTAGTGTTGAGGGTGGCGGCGGTGGCGTGAGGGTGGCGGCTGTGGTGTGGGGTGGCGGCGGTGGTGTTGGGGGTGGCAGTGGTGGTGTTGAAGGTGGCGGCGGTGGTGTTGGAGGTGGTGGAGGTAGTGTTGGGGTGGCGGCGGAGGTGTTGGAGTTGGCGCCGGTGGTGTGGGGGTGGCGGCGGTGGTGTTGGGGGTGGCAGCTTTGGTGTTGGAGGTGGCGGCGGTGGTGTGGGTGTGGCGGCGGTTGTGTGGGGGTGAAGGCGGTAGTGTTGGGGGTGGCGGCAGTGGTGTGGGGGGTGGCGTCAGTGGTGTGAGGGTGGCGGCGGTGGTGTTGGAGGGGGCGCCGGTGGTGTGGGGGTGGCGGCGGTTGTGTGAGGGTGGAGGCGGTGGTGTTGGGGGTGGCAGCTTTGGTGTTGGATGTGGCGGCGGTGGTGTTGGAGGTGGTGTTGGGGTGACGGCGGTGGTGTTGGAGGTGGCGGCGGTGGTGTGGGGGTGGCGGCGGTGGTGTGGGGGGTGGGAGTGGTGGTTTGGGGGTGGCAGCAGTGGTGTCGGGGTGGCGGTGGTGGTGTTGGAGGTGGCAGCGGTGGTGTTGGGGTTGGCTGCTGTGGTGTGGGGGATCGGCGGTGGTGTTGCGGGTGTCGGCAGTGGTGTGGGGGTGTCGGCGGTCGTGTGGGGGGTGGCAGCGGTGGTGTGGTGTTGGAGGTGGCAGCAGTGAGGGTGTTGGAGATGACGGCAGTGGTGTGGAGAGTGGCGGCAGGGGTGTGAGGGGGGGTGGCGCTGGTGGTGTGGGGGTGGCGGCGGTGGTTTGGGGGTGTCGGCGATGATGTTGGAGGTTGCGGCAGTGGTGTTGGGGTGGCGGCATTGGTGTGGAGGTAGTGGAGTGGGGGGTGGTGGCGGTGGTGTTGGGGGTGGCGGCAGTGGTGTTGGGGTGGCGGAAGTGGTGTGGAGGTAGTGGAGTGGGGGGTGGTGGCGGGGTGTTGGGGGTGGTGGCCATGGTGTTGGGGTGGCGGCACAGGTGTGGCGGTGGTGGAGTGGGGGGTGGCGCCGTTAGTGTTGAGGGTGGCGGCGGTGGTGTGAGGGTGGCGGCTGTGGTGTTGGGGGTGGCGGCAGTGGTGTTGGGGGTGGCGGTAGTGGTGTTGGAGGTGGCGGCACTGTTGGGGCGGTGGTGGAGTGGGGGGTGGCGCCGTTAGTGTTGAGGGTGGCGGCAGTGGTGTTCGGGGTGGCGGCAGTGGTGTTGGGGGTGGCGGCAGTGGTGTTGGGGGTGGCGGCAGTGGTGTTGGGGGTGGCGGCAGTGGTGTTGGGCGTGGCGGTAGTGGTGTTGGAGGTGGCGAAAGTGGTGTGTGGGGTGGCGGTGGTGGAGTGGGGGGTGGTGTCGGTGGTGTTGGGGGTGGTGGCGGTGGTGTTGGGAGTGGCGGTAGTGGTGTTGGAGGTGGCAGCACTGTTGGGGCGGTGGTGGAGTGGGGGGTGGCGCCGTTAGTGTTGAGGGTGGCGGTGGAGGTGTGAGGGTGGCGGCGGTGGTGTGGGTGTTCGCGGCAGTGGTTTCGGGGTGGCAGCAGTGGTGTGGGGGTCGCGGCGGTGGTGTTGAAGGTGGCGGCGTTGGTGTTGGAGGTGGCAGCGGTAGTGTTGGGGGTGACGGCGGTGGTGTGGGGGATTGGCGGTGGTGTTGCAGTTGTCGGCGGTGGTGTGGGGGTGTCGGCGGTCGTGTGGGGGGTGGCGGCGGTGGTGTTGGAGGTGGCGGCAGTGATGTTGGAGGTGGCAACAGTGGGGGTGTTGGGGGTGACGTCAGTGGTGTGGGGGGCGGCGGCAGGGGTGTGGGGAATGGCGGCAGTGGTTTGGGGTGTCGGCGATGGTGTTGAAGGTGGCGCCGGTAGTGTTGGGGATGGTGGCGGTGGTGTGGGGTGGCGGCAGAGATGTTGGAGGTGGCGGCAGTGGTTTGGGGGTGTCGGCGATGGTGTTGAAGGTGGCGCCGGTAGTGTTGGGGATGGTGGCGGTGGTGTGGGGTGGCGGCAGAGATGTTGGAGGTGGCGACTGTGGTGTTGGAGGTGGCGGCGGTGGTGTGGGAGTGGCGGCGGTGGTGTTGGAGGTGGTGGCGGTGGTGTGGGGGTGGCGGCAGTTGTGTTGGGGTGGCGGCGGTGGTGTTGGAGGTGGCGGCGGTGATGTTGGGGGTGGGGGCGGTGGTGTGAGGGGTGGCGCCGATGGTGTAGGGGGGTGGGGGCGGTGGTTTTAGGGGTGGCGACGGGGGTGTTGGGGTTGGTGGCGGTGGTGTTGGGGGTGGCGGCGGTGGTGTGGGGGGTGACGGCGGTGGTTTGGGGGGTGGCGGCGGTGGTGTAGGGGGTGGCGGCAGTGGTGTGGGTGGTGTCGGGTTGTGTAGGGGCGTATAGTAACGTGTAGGGTTGTGTAGTGGCATATAGTGGCGTGTAGGGTTGTGTAGTGGCGTGTAGGGGTGTGTAAGGGCGTATAATGGCGTGTAGGGTTATATAGTGGCGTGTGTTGGTGTGGTGTAGTGGCGTGTAGGGTTCTGTAGGGGCGTGTACTGGCGTGTAGGGTTGCGTAGTGGCGTGTAAGAGCAGCGACCACGCGTTCACAAGACAAGGCCTAAAGGCAGACTGCCGCCTCTGGGGGGGTAGTGGCGGTGTTCGAAATCTCAAACTATATCTCAACATTATATCATCTGAATTCAGAAATATTTCCATCAATTTTTTAATTTTTAAACCCTCAATAATAATAGTGCATTGACATGTCTTAGTTCCTTGCTACATATTTACGACTTTTTTTAATATTTACAACATTTCGTTTCACAATTTCAAAGCTCTCGCCAGTGTTCAGCCACGGTCACCAACAACCGTTATATAGCTTGTCCTGTCCTCTGTCTCCACCGTTCACGTGTACCCAGGCGACACCCTCAACCAGTTACACTCACATCGGCTACACCCACACACGACTACCCCCACACACGACTACCCATCCACACGACTACGCCCACACACGACTATGCCCACACACGACTACACCCACAAACGACTATGCCCACACACGACTACACCCACACACGACTACGCCCACACACGACTACCCCCACACGACTACACCCACACACGACTACACCCACACACGACTACACCAATACACGACTACACCCACACATGACTACACCCACACATGACTACACCCACACACGACTACACCAATACACGACTACACCCACACATGACTACACCCACACACGACTAATTTTTTTTCTGATCATAGAATAACTAAATGTATTTTGAAGGTTTCATTCACTTATTAAATATCATTCACAATTTAATAATGAATTTTACAATAAACACCATAAATTATATATTAAAACATGTAAAAACTATTTGTAATACATTAGGAACAAAATAGTTCTATAAAAACAATTATTATAAAACCTACGTGTTTGGATTTTTGAATTAAAAGTTTCTCAAATACTCTCCTGCACCATTCTCAATGCAAGTTACTCCTAAACCCATTGGAAGACATAGATGAAAGTTTTCGAAACGTTTTGTGTTTACTGGGCTGCTGTTAGCTGATTTCCGTTGCAAGGTTAGGATTTTAATGTTTGGGAATGTTTAACCTATGAATTTAGTGGCTAGGATCCAGCTGAGTTGCTTGATGGATGAATTGTAGTGCAACATTTGGCCAGCTATTTGATAGATGTGAGGACAGCTGACTACCCTATGAACATAGCTACTAATCAATTGAGCTGCCAAAAATACAATAACTACTTATGGATTATAGTACGATATCTAGCTACAGCATTTCATAATTGATGTTGTGTAAAAAAACTAGAATGTGAGCTATTTATTATAAACTATTATCGTAAACTAATATTGGAAGTGGGGTCATTTGAATGTTTTAAGCATAGGTCAGACATGTATATGAATGAGATTGGGTGGATATACATAGGAGCTGCATCATATGGGCTAATAGACCTTCTGCAGTTACCTTTATTCTTATGTTCAACTCACCTACTATGCTGCCAGACACACGATTCTGCTTAAATTGTGGTACGACATTTGGGAAGGTATTTTAGTTTTTAACTTATCACTGAATAATGATTACAGTTGTGGACGACTAACATGTATATTCTTAAACCTCTGATTAGGTTAGGTTGAGGGATGGTTAGTCTAGCCTTTTTTGAATAATAACATTTAATATATAGAACATAGTTAAGTAGCAGGCTAAGGCCACATTGCCCATCTTGTGATTTCACACATAGTTGAAAGTCAGGTTACTCTGGGTGCCTTGACACCTATCTGATAATGGCAGCTAATATTTAATCCATATTCTGGGAACAGCTTTTGTAACGTCGTTAAAACAACAATAATGGCTGTTATAGGTTAGGTTGGTTTCATAGGGCTGATGAATTGAATAACAGAAAAATATGAGCAATGAGCGAAAATACGAGCAAAAGGCATTGGAAAATACTACAAGACATAGGAGCAAAGCCTGTGATGACACTGAGTATAGTTAAGGTATTAAGAGAGATTAAGAATTTGTCCTAATGAGAGGTGGATACCCTACTAGGAATTGCATTTGGAGGCTAAAAGCAACACACCTATTGGTAGATCACACCGGACTGGGGATGATAACGTCAGAATGAAGATGACTGCAAAAGGCCTAATTCAAAAACATGTGAAGCAGCTTCTACTTATTCTAGTTCATTTTATATGTACATTGAATAAGTATTTTTTATTTGTTATATGCAACATTAGGGTGTGGGGCGCATGTTTTTGAGCGAATGAGAGACGTACACACAGGACTAGAAGTGAAGGAAGAATTAAATACATATATCCGAGTGTTGGTGTAGAATATTCTTGGGGAATTTATATAATAACATATATTTAGATTTCTAATGAATTTCCTGTTGAAGTCTCCCTATTCTCAATAAACGATCCACGAAGAAAGATTGACAAAGCTTAAATTACATTCTCTAGAAACACGAAGAAGAAATAGAGGTGTGTGAGTGGATGGATATGACAAAGGTGGATATTAATAGGCTATTATTACTACAAACACGAGATAATGGGGTATTAATGGGATATGTTTTAGATTTAGCAAGAAGACCTGGGTAAATACTGGTATGGTAACAGGGGTGAACTCTAAGATACATTCACGCTCTGTGTTGCTCCCCCTTGTTTCATATGAAGTGGATAGTGGATTTCATTAATTTATATGCTCAATAAACGATCCTTTGCTGGACACTGAAAATATTAAACTTCTAGATAAGTAGGGGTTGGGAATAAATACATCATAACAGAAAACTGTCTTATACAAGGAAGATGAAGACTAGGTGACGTCATTGAGCATTAGCGATCTCTGTGCAGGATCGCTGAGGTAACAAAAAAGATAGGCCCCAAGATAGGGCGGTAGCTATTTGTAACGTAAAAACCCCTGCGCCAAGTTGGGGCCGTTAGGAAAATATAAACAAAAAAGCATGCCCCAAGTTGGGGCTGTAGCCATTTGTAACATAAAGCCCATGTGCCATGTTGCGACCCGTCAGGAAAATATGGAAAAAACTGTGCCAAGTTGCGGCCGTAGGAAAAAGCAAAACGGCCCCTACTTGGGGCCTTCCCCCCTACTCATCGTGACCCCCCCAACGTGTTCACACCACCTTATTGACCACCACCATGCTCATACCACCACAGTGGCCATCACCGTGCTCATATCACTTCAGTCACCACCACTCTGGTCACACCACAACAGTGACCACCACCGTGCTCACACCGCCACAGTCACCACAAACGTACTCACATCACTACAGTGCACACATCACCACAGTCACTACCACAATGCTCAAACCACGACAGTGACAACCACCGCGCTCACTCCGTCACAGTGACCACCATGGTGCTCACACCACGGTAATTACAACCACCATGCTTACACCACCACAACCGTACTCACACAACAATGACCACCTTCCGTGCTAACACCACCACTGTCCTCCCACTACATATGTCACCATTACTCTGCTTACACCACAATGGTGACAACCGCCGTGCTCACACCACCACAGTGACCACCACCGTGCTCACACCACCACAGTGACTACCACCGTGCTCACACCATCAGTCACCACCACCGTGCTCACACCTCCACAGTCACCACCAAAGTGCTCACACCACCACAGTGACCACCACCGTGCTCACACCATCACAGTCACCACCACCGTGCTCACACCACCACCAAAGTGCTTACATCACCATCACCACCAAAGTGACCTCCTGTTGGAAATATCCAACACTTATGCAGCCCTTTAGTTCTTTAATAAATCATCCTTGTACTAATAACAATAATTTACTAATATTACTAACGTGTAGATTAATCATATTAATTCTTTTCCTGTTGCGCAATTATTTCGCCGATTTCTTGTACTTAGTGGCGTGGTTGCGTCCAACAATTTAGTATTGGGAAAGATGACATCTACATTTCAGAGACTTAAGTTCTGTTCTCACCTCATATCAGCATTCTTTCCTAAGAATTATTGACTGATAATATGTTAACCAGTGATCAAATAAAATTGCGTTATTAGCTGAAGATCATAATTTAACAGTAATTTCTGTTATCCCAGAACTAACATAGAGGAACGAATTTCTCCATCCATTTTCGTCCATATGAACATAGTTTCATAATAATAATTATACGACAAGAATGCAATTAATATTACCTTTCTTATAACAAACCCTAGTCTTAATATCTCGCATGATTGAGAAATTAATAAGACAAGAATTCTCCATCTGAACTCTGCAGGCGGACGAGATTGGGAGGAAGGAAAGAGAGACACCATAATTACTTTGGCAGAGAGAAGCAGTGTCCAGGACCTCGCTTAATTCCAGTCCGTAATTTACGTCCTTCCAGCAGCAGCGGAAGTCAGAGGATTGGAGCAGTTTCTTTAATCATCGGACACTCGGTTCGGCAACCATAAGTTCCTTATTTTGTTTCATTATGGTGATCACGATATTAAACAAATGGGAGGGTTGTCGTAGGAAGAACAAAATCAAACAGTACGTGTTTTACCTAATACTTTCCACAATTTCTTTTGGGAAACTATATCTGTTATTTTTATGTAGACAAATTCTACAATCTAACTGCCTTTCAGCTCCCGTGTCTACACTGAGAAAGAAGATAAGCTACGCTTCGCTCAAGTGGCCCAAATTTCTTGATGCAACAAGTTGTCATTTACTTGTGGCAGCCGATGTTCTTGTCTCGTACTTATTACAGCTAAGCTGTCATAGTTTTTAGTAGTCATTAATAACCCTTAGTTAATTATTGATCTTCTACATAAGATCACCCTATGTACTAACATTTGATTAATTCTCTATATTATGCTTCGGATTATTCTATATAGGGTATGTAGTTATTACATATTTTAATATATCCATGATTTATTCTGATGGTATCCAGCATCAGATTATTGTGCTTATAATGTGGTATTTACTTAGCGGCTGTTCCCCCCCCCCCCCCAAAGGTTGTGAGTGAGTTTGACTCTTAATTTAATAATAATATACAGTCTTAATAATGCTCTCACATTATATTACCAATTCATAAGAGATCCATAGGCACTAGTTCTTGGATTTAATTCAATATATTCATTTATTATTGTTTTCTATTTTTCCTCACAAAAAAAGAGTGGTCCTTCAAAGCTATCGAATATAATGATTAATTTTATTATTAATTTGAGTCAGACTTTCCCACACCACCACCGTGCTCACACCGCCACAGTCAGCACAACCATGAACACACCACCACAGTCACCACCACCGTGCTCACATCACCACAGTCACCACCACCGTGCTCACACTACCACAGTCACCACCACCGTGCTTACACCACCACAGTCACCACCACCGTGCTCACACCACCACAGTCACCACCACCGTGCTCACACTACCACAGTCACCACCACCGTGCTCACACCACCACCGTGCTCACACCACCACCGTGCTCACATCACCACAGTCACCACCACCGTCCTCACACCACCACAGTCACCACCTCCGTGCTCACATCACCACAATCACCTCCACCGTGCTCACACCACCACAGTCACCACCACCGTGCTCACACCACCACAGTCACCACCACCGTGCTCACATCACCACAGTCACCACCACCGTGCTCAAATCACCACAGTCACCACCACCGTGCTCACACTACCAAAGTCACCACCACCGTGCTCACATCACCACCGTGCTCACACTACCACAGTCACCACCACCGTGCTCACATCACCACAGTCACCACCACCGTGCTCATACCACCACAGTCACCACCACCGTGCTCACATCACCACAATCACCACCACCGTGCTCACACCACCACAGTCACCACCACTGTGCTCACACCACCACAGTCACCACCACCGTGCTCACATCACCACAGTCACCACCACCGTGCTCGCACCACCACAGTCACCACCACCGTGCTCACATCACCACAGTCACCACCACCGTGCTCACACCACCACAGTCACCACCACTGTGCTCACACCACCACCGTGCTTACACCACCACCGTGCTCACACCACCACCGTGCTTACACCACCACCGTGCTCACATCACCACAGTCACCACCACCGTGCTCACACCACCACAGTCACCACCACCGTGCTCACACCACCACAGTCACCGCCACCGTGCTCACATCACCACAGTCACCACCACAGTGCTCACACCACCACAGTCACCACCACCGTGCTCACACCACCACAGTCACCACCACCGTGCTCACAACACCACAGTCACCACCACCGTGCTCACTCCACTACAATCACCACCACCGTGAGCACACCTCCACAGTCACCACCACCGTGAGCACACCGCCACAGTCACCACCACTGTGCTCACTCCACCACCGTGCTCACACCACCACAGTGACCTCCACCGTGCTCACTCCACCACAGTGACCACCGTTTTCACACAACCATCATGCTCAACCCGTTCTTACATAAGATTGCACATATATGACTTAATGCTTATAGTCAATATTTTCATATGAATAAGTACATATGTGGTATATTCAAGTTATAAATTATTTTCAAGGCACTAACTTTTCCTCACATTCCAATTTACGTCTGATAGTGCCTATCCATCGCCGTAGACAGCAGAATAGTCGTGATTGGATCAATTATAATGAAAATTTTTGTTTTCCAGTCCCACATGTGTTGTGAAATTTACCTCCTATTGTCCATGCTCTTAGAATAATACAGATCAGCTTCCTCCTATTGAAGGCTCGTAGTTTTGTTTTGAGAAATATTAATTGTTCTTTGTAAATTATAATAAGCAATGTAAATTATTACATCGAATAGGAGTGCTTCACCAATCAACATTATATACACTAGTCTGTACTTTATAATCTTTAAAGAATTTATTGTAGGAACGTCAACAGAAAACGATGTTACGATGGAATATATCAACCCGTTCTCACACAAGACAGCACATATATGACTTAATGCTTAAAGTCAATATGTTGAATGAGATTTAGTACATATGTGATATATTCCCAGTTACCTTTTTTACCAAGGCCCAAACTCTTCCTCACATACCAATTTACGTCTCACAGTACCCGTCCATCAACGTAGATAGCAGAATAGTCGTGATTGGTTCACTTATAATGAAAATTGTAGTTTTCATGTCCCACATGGGTTGTGAAATTTACCTTCTATTGTCCATGCTCTTATAATATTACAGATCAGCTATATCCTATTCAAGACTCGTAGTTTTGTTTTGAGATATATTAGTTGTTCTTAGTAAATTATAATAAGCACTATAAATTATTACATAGAATAACAGTGCTTCACCAATCAATATTTTATACCATAGTTTATGCTTTACAAATCTTTAAAGAATGTTTTGTAGGAACGTTTACAGAAAACGATGTTACGTTGGAATGTTTATAGGGTAAGCTACTGCAAACAGCATGGTATGGTGTCTACTATACCAAATATTGGATTGGTATAGGGTCCAATACCACCTGTTAGGTGGGTAAGGGGTACAATACCGACCGCAGGATGGGTATGGGGGTCACATCCACCCACAGGATGGGTATGGGGATCGCTTCCACCCACAGGAAGGGTATGGGGTCCAATGCCATCCACTGGATGTGTATGGCGTCAACTACCACCCACAGGATGGGTATGGGGCTCACAACCACCCACAGGATGGGTATGGGGTTTAATACCGTCCACAGGATGAGTATGGTGTCCACTATCACCCACAGGATGGGTATGAGGCTCCAACCACCCACAGAAAAAGTATGGCGTCCAATAACAATGTGCTTTAATATACTTACTTACCTCTCTCATGTCATTTTTCTCTTGTAATGTATCTTTATCATTTATCAATTCTGATTGAAATTACCTACTTAAAATTATCTGCTAGATTAAGGACCTGCCCGAAACGCTGCGCGTACTAGTGGCTTTACAAGAATGTAAATACTGTACTATCCAATGTATTCTCACAAACCCAATGTACCTTCTTGTATATATAAAAATAAATAAATAAATAAATAACACCCACTGGATGTGTATGGCGTCCATTGCCGCCCACAGGATGAGTATAGGTTCCAATGCCGCCCACAGGGTCGGTAGGGGGTCCACTACCGCCCACAGGGTTGGTAGGGGGTCAACTGCCGCCCACAGGGTCGGTAGGGGATTCACTACCGCCCACAGGGTCGGTATGGGGTCCACTGCCACCCACAGGGTCGGTAGGGCATCAACTACCGTCCAAGGGTCGGTAGGGGTCCACTACCACCCACAGGGTTGGTAGGGGTCCACTGCCGCCCACACGGTTGGTAGGGGGGTCCACTGCCGCCCACAGGGTCGGTAGGGGGTCCACTACCGTCCACAGGGTCGATATGGGGTCCACAGGGTCGGTAGGGGGTCCACTACCGCCCACAGGGTCGGTAGGGCGTCCACTGCCGCCCACAGGGTTGGAATGGTAGGGGGTCCACTGCCGCCCACAGGGTCGGCAGGGGGTCCACTACCGCCCACAGGGTCGGCAGGGGGTCCACTACCGCCCACAGGGTCGGCAGGGGGTCCACTACCGCCCACAGGGTCGCTATGAAGTCAACTACCGCACATAGTGTTTGCATAGTGTCCACTACCGCCCATAGTGTTTGTATAGTGTCCACTACCGCTCATAGTGTTATTATGGGGTCCACTACCCCTCATAGTGTCGGTATGGGGGTCCATTACTACCCACAGGGTGTGTCTGGGGTCTATTTTTTTCTGTATAGCAGAGGTGGCAATACTGCTTT
The DNA here is from genome assembly GCF_040958095.1 of Procambarus clarkii. NCBI lineage: Eukaryota > Metazoa > Arthropoda > Malacostraca > Decapoda > Cambaridae > Procambarus > Procambarus clarkii. The sequence goes on from NC_091229.1 coordinate 5,929,899, forward strand.
TCCAATCCCATTTATTGTTCAATGTAAAATATTTGTTGCTCGACTTGCAACAATTTATATATATATATATATATATATATATATATATATATATATATATATATATATATATATATATATATATATATATATGTATATATATATATATATATATATATATATATATATGTATATATATATATATATATATATATATATATATATATATATATATATATATATATATATATATATATGTATATATATATATATATATATATATATATATATATATATATATATATATATATATATATATATACATATATATATATATATATATATATATATATATGTCGTACCTAGTAGCCAGAACGCACTTCTCAGCCTACTATGCAAAGCCTGATTTGCCTAATAAGCGAATTTATTTATTTATTTTATTTATTTATATACAAGAAGGTACATTGGGTTAGAGAGAATACATAGCATAGTATTTGCAATCTTGTAAAGCCACTAGTACGCGCAGGGTTTCGGGCAGGTCCTTAATCTAACAGATAATTTTAAGTAGGTAAATTCTAGCAGAATTAATAAAATGATAACAGATACATTGCAAGAAAAAAAATGAGATGAGAGAGAATAGTAAGTATATTAAAGCACATTGGTTTATTAAAGCTCTGGTTGATTACATTGTCAACTTGATTGGTAATTTAAACAAGATTAACAGACACCGTACAGCAGATTGATAGCACATATAAGAAGACAGCAATGATCACGATGGTAAAGATGTTCGGATTGGGTACATAAAGATAGGGAGATTGGGTAGCAATAGATACAGTGCAATTTTAAAGCAACAAGGTAAAAAAAACTATGCAGATGAGATTAGGTACTTTTTAATTTTGTTTTTGAATGACGCAAAAGTTGGACAGCTTTTCAATTCATTAGGGAGTGAGTTCCATAGACTGGGTCCGTTTATTTGCATAGAGTGTTTACACAGATTATGTTTGACTCTGGGGATATCAAAGAGATATTTATTTCTGGTGTGGTGATAATGGGTCCTATTACATCTGTCCAAGGAAAGTTTCAGAGCAGGATTTGCGTTTAAGAACAGGATTTTGTAAATGTAATTGACATAAGAAAATTTGTGGAGTGAGATTATGTTTAGCATGTTAAGGGAGTTAAACAAGGGGGCTGAGTGTTGTCTGAAAGAAGAATTTGTTATTATTTTGATAGCAGATATTTGCTCGATGATGATGGACTTGAGGTGGTTTGCAGTGGTTGAACCCCATGCACAGATACCATAATTAGGATAGGGATAGATTAGTGCACAATATAGAGAGATGAGAGCAGAGTTAGGTACATAATATCTGATTTTGGAGAGTATCCCAACTGTTTTAGAGACTTTCTTAGTTATGTGTTGTATGTGGGTGCTGAAGTTGAGTCTCTTGTATAGGAATTGGCCAAGAAACTTTCCATCATTTTTATTGCTAACGTTTACATTATCTGAAGCTGAATTGCATTTGTAGATTTGCTTCCAAATAAAATGTAGTAGATCTTTTCTATGTTAAGTGTTAGTTTATTGAATGACATCCATAAGTGGACTTTTTTTTAGTTCATTATTAACAACATCATTTAGTGTATGTGGGTTGGGGTTAGAGTAGATGAGGGTAGTGTTGTTCCGAACCATAATGGAAACTGGCCCAACTATGGGATGGGTTAACCCAAGTATCGCGTTTCCAAAAGGGTCGTCCATGTTGGAAAAGACGAACGCCGAAAGAATATTGTTGAAAACATCTTGATGACTTATTAAACCAAAATTATTTATTAGTCAGAAGAAAGACAAAAACGCGATCTATATGTAAAACTTCTACCAGACAAATATTCTAAGTAAAACTGATGATATTTGTAGTTTTATAAAAGGGGCAGTATTCATCGCTCGTCGAGCTCGAAAACCGCAGCATTCATTTATTTATTTATTTATGCATTTACAAGAAGGTACATTGGGAATGTGAGGATACATAATATGGTAATTACAGTCTTGTAAAGCCACTAGTACACGAAGCGTTTCGGGCAGGAAATCTCAGAACCATGCCTATTTCACGCAGATTCCTTAATAAACGTAAGAGTTTTATATGTCACATGATAGATATAATTATAAGCTTCATTCTAAATACCTTACCATGGGCATATTTAGATTTAAAGCAAAGATACGTGTACTTTTATAATAGCCGAGCTCCGACCCCGGACAGATTGATCGACCGAGCAACTCTCTCTCAGAACAATGTTTATTTCACGTGAATTCGTTAATAAACATATATGTTTTATATGTCTCAAGAAAGGCAGACATATAAGCTTCACTTTAAACACTTTACCATAGACATATTTAAAGTTCTAATGAAGATACATGTATTTTACAAATTATGGAGCTCCCACCCCGTACAGACTGAACGACAGAGCAACTCTCTCTCAGATCAATGTTTATTTCACGTAAATTCGTTAATAAACACAAATGTTTACTATGTCTTAAGCAAGATAGAAATAAGAGCTTCATTTTAAATGCATTACAATTGACATATTTATAGCTCAAGTGAAGATACATGTTTTTATAGTAGTGCTCAGTAGCTTGTCGGGCTTGGAGTGCAGACGCCTAAGCACTTGCCGATATATTGTATAATTAACAAAGATACGCTAATAAAGCCTAAAATCTTATATGCCTCCTGAAAGACGGAGATATGAACATTATTATATTGGAGATTCTGTCCACTAAAGACCTATAGCTACTCAAACCCTCCTAGCATTATTTAAGTAATGAAGTAATATGGTATATTTACTCACTATAATGTGGGTGCTGAATGCATAACATGAGAAAACATATATTTACTCCAAACTAATATAATTTCATTATGAAATAAGTAGCATCAAAGGAAGTCGACGGTCCAAGCGTCAATGTTGTGGAGCGACTTATCCAAGATATATATAGTTGTTTGGAAACTGTTTGTTGTCGCACGTCTCTGCAAAAATTATCACAAATAACATAACTAGCCAGAAAACATTTAACATTTATTAAAAAATATATGTTTGGAAGTTAAATCGACTTCATAGGACAATAGTTTTGTTATATATACTCGTTATTCGTTGACATGCGTTCGCTACTTGAACTACTATGTACTGTACTTATGTAAAATCTCCCATGTCTCTTCGCTCATCTCACCGAACCCTACAGGCTCTGTGATATATTGTTAAATTAATTGAGAGTCACATATAAAGCTTATAATTGTATATGTTATCAAAAAGACAGAGCTTAGTTTAGTTCATTTATTATGCACCTCATACCCCTCCTATGAGCGATAGTGGAGTGTTACAGAGGCACACAATGGGCTCAGGGACTGAGCCCCACAATTCAAATAGCCAAGCAGGTTATAATCTTGATAAGGTAGTTACAAAAGTCAATGCACATTGTCATGTCAACAATGGGCTCGAGACCGATCACAAGTACAGTTTATAATTTAAGCAACTGACATATATGGAGGGCTAGTGTCACAATTGATATGTTTATCCGACACATAACCCCCTCTCCCCCATCCAATGGACAGCGGTGGATAGGTTACAATCAAGTCGTTTTTTGCGTTTTATTCAGAGATTAGATCTTATTGGGTGAGGAAAGATATTCATATTTTAAAGAAGGCTTCTTGGCTGATGCTCTCCATTGATGGAAAATATACAACCTTTTGAAAATCAATGTTAGTTTGATCTAGATATTGTAATTAACAAAAGTATTTATGTCATTAGAAAGGTAGAAGTATAGGCTACGTTTAAAATCCTTTGTCATAAATATAAATGAAGTGAAAACGAAGATATATGCGTTTTGATAGTTACTTGATGGCTAGCTCTGAGAGTGTGAAGCCCTGCACACCAGCCAATAAGTTGTATAATTAGTTTCCATATATTTTAATTATTCTTAAAAATATATATGTTCGAAGAAAGGAAGATGTAGCCGTTAATGTGACAACATTTAAAAATATATATCTCTTAAGGTAAATAAATAATACCACCTTATCGCCGGTGTCTGGACACATGAAAACTACCTAGGTATCAGTATCCAGCCAGGCGGGGATCACAGGCTGCACAATACTGATAAATTATGTAATGCACTACTTGTGGTCGATCTCGAACCCATTTATGATGTGACGACTTATAGTGAATTTTGTAACTAGCTCATCAAGATTTTAATTTGCTTAGCTAAATGAATTGTGGGGGTTCGGTCCATTTATTTTCTTTCTTTATTATGCACCCCATAATACCCATCCCGTGGGCGGTGAAGTAAAGGATTACAGAGGCACATAATCGGTTCAGGAACTGAACCCTCTAGTTCGTTTAGCTAAGCAAACAACAATCTTTTGACGCTAGTTACAAAATTATTAATGTACACATACTTATGCATACATGTACATATTCATACGTATACATATATACATACACATACATATTTAATCACCCACACAAATACACACATCAGTAATCTTTTGTGTCACAAGTGATTCAACAAGAGGCTCACAAGTCACTATACAAGGCACTTTACATCTATGAGGAGTCGCACAGTTACTAGTCTTGCTCCACACCCACAGATGGTATATTGACAACATTCAGCATATCTCATAATGACCTAGTAGTACTTGGTGCACATATACTTTTTCCAAAGGAATCACAAAACATAATTAATTACAACTGTACCGTACAGTGTTATATATTTATTTCAGTTTGAACAATTTTTAACATTAAAGGATAAATCTTTTAATTGGTTGAAATTGGTTTTAACATTCGAAATCTAATTTGTTGATGTTAAATAATTCTGTATAAGGTTCAAATTTATTTAGATACATACTTTATAAACTATTTCTATTTGAAATTTAAATAATATAAAAAAGAGTACAGAATATAACAAATATCGACTATATAAAAGACCTGACACTTGCAGCACTTAATTATACTATTGTAACACATTGAAAGTAATAACATTATTTGACTCAGCAAAGCATTTGGTAAGGTTATAATAATAATAATAATAATAATAATAATGTATTAATTAAGTATTTTAAATTATAATTCACAAATTGCTAGCGCACAAGAAACAAATCCACGAATCATCATTACATTCTGTAACACCTACACATGATCCATGGTGCCAAAGATTGCAACGGTCACAGCATACCATCAGTTTCAAATGATTTGGCTTTCTGCAAATGCAGTACACTTCCATCGAGCATGACCGGATGATTCGTTTTCTTCTCAGTGTCTGAGCTACAGGGAATGAGATGAGACACTTTCCTTTAAAGTTCTCTTGAAGATGTTGTCTCATATTCTGCTCATCATACGAGGTTCACCGGATCTACACCACTTGCAAGTGATGCAGCAAACGCCACAGCCTATACCCCACTCATACTTGAGTCCCTGTGTCTGCTGACATTCATTATATTGCATATCAGCTTATCATCCTGGCAATTAGCAAGAGCACACAAGATAACTTCAGTAGATTTGGATGGTAATTTATGCCTAGTGTCGTTTATGTTAATTTGACCAGTTACTCCAATGTTGGAAACGGTGACCCAGTGACAACCATCAACTTGGATAATTTGAATAAATACACCAATTGTAACTGGCCAGGAGAGGTCCCGCTACAACGCTGGGTCATGAAGGCCTTCTACGCTTGGCACAGTTTGTTTCATGAGGTCACATGCAGATTTTATGTGAAGGTCAGAGAGCTGTACATTTGTTCCAATGTTCATTATCTCGTCATCTGTTAAATAATTTAACATTGTCGAATGTGAAGCACTGTTATCACTCTCCTTATTGTTGCATTGGTGTGAGGAGTGGCAGTGATTGGTGCAGTTTATTTTTTCTTTAAATAGGGACATATATTTGTACTGCAGATACCAGTACAGTTGCACCGTTTCTTTATATATTTTATACTTGGGTTAGCAAGGCGAGACGCTTCTCTTAACGTGATACTGTTGGTATCAAATATAAATAGTTTTTAAAGTATGTATCTTAATAAATTTGAACCTTATATTATTTAACATAAACAAATTAGATTTCGAATGTTAAAACCAATTTCAATCAATTAAAGAATTTATCTTTTAATGTTAAAAATTGTTCAAACTGAAATAAATATATAACACTGTACGGTACAGTTGTGTTTGCCTGCCACAGCCTTGAGAGCACGGAGCCTCTCTACATTGGCGACCCAGTCTGGCTAAAACATTGCGGTACAGTAGAACGTCAAGCCCAGGTATTTGTATCTGGTAACATAGTCGAGCAGAGAGCCATCATCCAACTGCATTTTGCGAACGGCCCCACTCTGTCTGGGTGGGTGTCGGTTCAGGATCTTTGTTTTCTCTACTGAGATGACCAAGCCTAGTTCCTGACATGTGTACAATACAGAGTTCAGAACATTTTGGGTGCTGGTATACCCATTGGTGTGGATCAGTATATCATCCACATAACTAATGATGTGTTCGCTGGACCTTCTAGTTACTAAGTTTAAAAGTGCATTGATTAACACATTGAACAGAGTACGACTGAGGACACCTCCCTGTGGAGTCCCAAGTTCAAAATCTCTCGTTACACGCCTATGCCCTTGGAACAGTACAGATGACTTTCTGTTGGATAGATAGCCTCTTATCCACCGTAGAAGCCATCCTCCATCATTCATTTTAGCAAGTTCGCTCAGAATGACGTGTGGGTTAGCAATGTCAAAGGCTGACTTAAGATCTAGGAAAGTGGTATATGACCTATCAGTATGCAGGGTGAGGAATGTGGTAATACAGTGACGTACACTCTTTCCATGTGTAAAGCCATATATCTGGGGAGACAACATATTATTAATTTTGTAAAGGAGACGGTTGAGAACCATCCTCTCAAGACACTTATAGAGACAACTAGTGAGGGAGATTGGGCGAAAAGCACTCGGCTGGTGAGGTTTAGGAATGGGAATAATAACACTGTTGGTCCATGACTTAGGAAGCTCCCCAGTTACATAACTCATATTATACAACTGAAGCAAGGGATTCCCTGGAACTAACAGAAGCATACGCAGTATGCCGTAAGTAACTCCATCCTCCCCGGGTGATGTAGCTTTGCCTTTATGTAGAGCAGAGTCTAGTTCGTATTCAGTAAAAAGCATGTCACAGTCATCCTCTTGATGACGCATGAAGTCAAGGAGCCTTGCCCTATCAGTATATCTATTATTTAACTCATTCTGTGAGGGTAGAGGAAGACTGTCAAAGCTGGAAGTCGTGGCCCAAGCATCAACAAGCTCATTTGCTCTGTGCAGAGGATTAGGGTGCGAGATCTCTGCAGCATTTTTCCCTTTGATCTTGTTGATATCCTTCCATGCCCCACTTAGTGGCGTGTGAGAATTGAGACCACTGTCAAAAGTTTCCCCAGTCTGTCTGCCTCAGCTCCACCCTACGCTCCCTGGCCTTAGCCAGAGCCGCTTGAGAGAGACGAAGCATTTCAGCAGTGTGGGTTCTTCTATAAGCTAGTCCAATTATTCTGGCAGTGCGTTTTAGTGTATGCAATTTAGAATCATTATAATAAGCATAAGTGTAATTTGACCATGACCAGTGTAATTTGGGTTACGTGGCCCGGACGATGGATCAAGTGATTCTATAAACTGGTTGATAGTACCTGTGAGCTCATTGTTAAAATCTTCAACTGATGAAGGCTCAGATGAACTGCACCAATCTCACACATGAGCAACAAGATTGTCTCGTTGATCGATGGGCACAGCCAGCCTCTTCCGCTTGAACACTCCACTGGGGAGGATAGAGCTTCTAATGCTTACAGTGGCTAATATGCCCAGATGATCAGACGCCATATCTGGCACTATTGACGAGGCACACACGGTGTGGGAGACGTTGAAACCGAGACATAGATCAAGAATACCCCCGTAGATATGCGTCGGTTCAAGGTCACCCACAATCTGTGCATCATCGTGACTACCTAATGGTGACAACAGATGGTTGCCGTTACGATTATTGAACTGCGAATTACCCATATTCCTATGTCTAGCGTTATAATCACCTATAATGATGGTAGGCTCAGTCTGAATACAGATAGGAAGGCCAGCATAATTAAAGTTACAAGGAGTTGATTATTTAGTACAACGTTGTTTTTCTCTTTAATTGGATGATAGAGGGGGAGTCTTTAACGTGATTGGGAATACATACATACACACATACATACATACATACATGCATACATACATACATACATACATACATACATACATACATACATACATACATACATACATACATACATACATACATGCATGCGTACATACATACATACATACATACATACATACATACATACATACATACATACATACATACATACATACATACATACATATATGCGTACATACATACATACATACATACATACATACATACATACATACATACATACATACATACATACATACATACACATACATACATACATACTTACATACATACATACATACATACATACATACATACATACATACATACATACATACATACATACATACATACATACATACACACATACATGCATGCGTACATACATACATACATACATACATACATACATACATACATACATACATACATACATACATACATACATACATACATACATACATGCATGCATACATACATGCATACATACATATATACATACATACATACATACATACATACTACATACATACATACATACATACATACATACATACATACATACATACATACATACATATGTATGTATATTGAGCCAAAGCTCAACCTCCCCGCAAGCACAATTAGGTGAGTACATACATACATACATACATACATACATACATACATACATACATACATACATACATACATACATACATACATACATACATACATATATGCGTACATACATACATACATACATACATACATACATACATACATACATACATACATACATACATACATACATACATGCATGCGTACATACATACATACATACATACATACATACATACATACATACATACATACATACATACATACATACATACATACATACATATATGCGTACATACATACATACATACATACATACATACATACATACATACATACATACATACATACATACATACATACATACATACTTACATACATACATACATACATACATACATACATACATACATACATACATACATACATACATACATACACACATACATGCATGCGTACATACATACATACATACCATACAAACATACATACATACATACATACATACATACATACATACATACATACATACATACATACATACATGCATGCATACATACATGCATACATACATATATACATACATACATACATACATACATACATACATACATACATACATACATACATACATACATACATACATACATACATATGTATGTATATTGAGCCAAAGCTCAACCCCCCGCAAGCACAATTAGGTGAGTACATACATACATACATACATACATACATACATACATACATACATACATACATACATACATACATACATACATACATACATACATACATATATGCGTACATACATACATACATACATACATACATACATACATACATACATACATACATACATACATACATACATACATACATACATACTTACATACATACATACATACATACATACATACATACATACATACATACATACATACATACATACATACACACATACATGCATGCGTACATACATACATACATACATACATACATACATACATACATACATACATACATACATACATACATACATACATACATACATGCATGCATACATACATGCATACATACATATATACATACATACATACATACATACATACATACATACATACATACATACATACATACATACATACATACATACATACATACATACATACATACATATGTATGTATATTGAGCCAAAGCTCAACCCCCCCGCAAGCACAATTAGGTGAGTACATACATACATACATACATACATACATACATACATACATACATACATACATACATACATACATACATACATACATACATACATACACGTCCAGTCAGCATATAGCTATTTCGGGACAATATCCAATACAGTTTATATTGGTTGAGACGCCACTGTGATGAGGAGTTTAAATATCACAGGAACTGTAGGTTAATGCGTGACATAAGTGAGGTTAGATGAGGCATCTACAAGCATCAGCTGGAGGCTGGGGGAGTGTTGTGGAGGCTGCTGGTACTATGTCCAGATGTTGGAGGGTGGATTTGACTCTCCCAACCCTCCCTCCCCCTCCCGCACATTGACCGCAGAATGTCTAAGGTTACTTTCCACTCTCGCTTACCAAGGGTATAACCCCCCCCCCCCCAACACACACACATGCATCAGATTCTTAACTTACAATATTTATGATTTACCAATTTATGTTACTACACTGACTCTCAATTTCACAATATTGTATAAACTTTGATGAATCGCTCGTCTATGGGTCATCCAATAATGTTAGCAGACTTCTAGATGTTAATTACCACTGCTAGGTTTAGGCTCAGCTACAAGTACCTTCTGGGAATTTGTAACATCTGATGATGTAGATTTGACTAAATGTAAACTCTGTCAGCAGAACTATTCGCATACTTTGCGTCATTATATAATGGAATGTGAAAAAAATCGCGGAATTTAAAGATAACAACATCAATAGTGTCCATGAAATGTGTAAGTACTTCATTCATAATGATGTGCTGCCCGAAATCTTAGCGAAGTATCCAAAATTTGCTTACTGTAGGTAATGCATGCACATGACTGTAAACTTGCCGCCCAGTTGGGTAAGTATGCAGCACATGACTGTAAAGCTGCCGCCCAGTTGGGTAAGTATGCAGCACATGACTGTAAAGCTGCCGCCCAGTTGGGTGGGTGTGGAGCACATGACTGTAAAGCTGCCGCCCAGTTGGGTGAGTGTGGAGCAAGACTTGTAACTGTGCGACTCCTCATAAATATAAAGTGCCTTGTATAGTGACTGTTGTGAGCCTCTTGCTGATCACTTGTGACACAAAGATTACTGATGAGTGTATTTGTGTAGGTGATTAAATATGTATGTGTATGTATACGTATGTATATGTACATGTATGCATAAGTATGTGTACATTAGTGATTTTGTAACTAGCGTCAAAAGATTGTTATTTGCTTAGCTAAACGAACTAGAGGGTTCAGTTCCTGAACCGATTATGTGCCTCTGTAACCCTTTACACCACCGCCCACGGGATGGGTATTATGGGGTGCATAATAAAGAAAGAAAATAAATGGACCGAACCCCACAATTCATTTAGCTAAGCAAATTACAATCTTGATGAGCTAGTTACAAAATTCATTATAAGTCGTCACATCATAAATGGGTTCGAGATCGACCACAAGTAGTGCATTACATAATTTATCAGTATTGTGCAGCCTGTGATCCCCGCCTGGCTGGATACTGATACCTAGGTAGTTTTCATGTGTCCCGGACACCGGCGATAAGGTGGTATTATTTATTTAACTTAAGAGATATATATTTTTAAATGTTGTCACATTAACGGCTACATCTTCCTTTCTTCGGACATATAGATTTTTAAGAATAATTAAAATTATATGGAAACTAATTATACAACTTATTGGCTGGTGTGCAGGGCTTCACAATCTCAGAGCTAGCCATCAAGTAACTATCAAAACGCATATATCTTCGTTTTCACTTCAGTTATATTTATGACAAAGGATTTTAAATGTAGCCAATATTTCTACCTTACTGATGACATAAATACTTTCGTTAATTACAATAAGGTTGTATATTTTCCATCAATGGAGAGCATCAGCCAAGAAGCCTTCTTTAAAATATGAATATCTTTCGTCACCCAATAACATCTAATCTCTGAATAAATCACAAAAACGACTTGATTGTAACCTATCCACCGCTGCCCATTGGATGGGGAAGAGGATGGTTATGTGTCGGATAAACATATCAATTGTGACACTAGCCCTCCATATATGTCAGTTGCTTAAATTATAAACTGTACTTGTGGTCGGTCTCGAGCCTATTGTTGATGTGACAGTTTGCATTGACTTTTGTAACTACCTTATCAAGATTATAACTTTCTTGGCTATATGAATTGTCCCTAAGCCCATGTCCCTGGCTCAGTCCCTGAGCCCATTGTGTGCCTCTGTAACACTCCACTATCGCTCATAGGAGGGGTATGGGGCGCATAATAAATGAACTAAACTAAGCTCTGCCTTTTTGATAACATATACAATTATAAGCTTTATATGTGAATCTCAATTAATTTAACAATATATCACAGAGCCTGTAGGGTTCGGTGAGATGAGCGAAGAGACATGGGAGATTTTACATAAGTACAGTACATAGTAGTTCAAGTAGCGAACGCATGTCAACGAATAACGAGTATATTTAACAAAACTATTGTCCTATGAAGTCGATTTACCTTCCAAACATATACTTTTTAATAAATGTTAAATGTTTTCTGGCTAGTTATGTTATTTGTGATAATTTGTGCAGAGAAGTGCGACAACTGGTTATGCCAACAAACACTTTCCAAACAACGATATATCTTGGATAAGTCGCTCCACAGCATTGACGCTTGGACCATCGACTTCCTTTGATGCTACTTATTTCATAATGAAATTATATTAGTTTGGAGTAAATATATGTTTTCTCATGTTATGCATTCAGCACCCACATTATCGTGAGTAAATATACCATATTACTTCATTACTTTAATAATGCTAGGAGGGTTTGAGTAGCTATGGGTCTTTAGTGGACAGAATCTCCAATAGATGGGGCGAGAGTCGCCCCATCTCTCTCGCCGGAGCAAGAGTCGAAACTTAATTTAAAATTGATATATCTTTGTTCTCAAACATGATATATTTCATTTGGTGCAATCATAATAATGTTCATATCTCCGTCTTTCAGGAGGCATATAAGATTTTAGGCTTTATTAGCGTATCTTTGTTAATTATTACAATATATCGGCAAGTGCGTAGGCGTCTGCACTCCAAGCCCGACAAGCTACTGAGCGCTACTATAAAAACATATGTATCTTCACTTGAGCTATAAATATGTCAATTGTAATGCATTTAAAATGAAGCTCTTATTTCTATCTTGCTTAAGACATATAAAACATTTGTGTTTATTAACGAATTTACGTGAAATAAACATTGATCTGAGAGAGAGTTGCTCTGTCGTTCAGTCTGTACGGGGTGGGAGCTCCATAATTTTTAAAATACATGTATCTTCATTAGAACTTTAAATATGTCTATCGTAAAGTGTTTAAAGTGAAGCTTATATGTCTACCTTTCTTGAGACATATATGTTTATTAACGAATTCACGTGAAATAAACATTGTTCTGAGAGAGAGTTGCTCGGTCGATCAATCTGTCCGGGGTCGGAGCTCGGCTATTATAAAAGTACACGTATCTTTGCTTTAAATTTAAATATGCCCATGGTAAGGTATTTAGAATGAAGCTTATAATTATATCTATCATGTGACATATAAAACTCTTACGTTTATTAAGGAATCTGCGTGAAATAGGCAAGGTTCTGAGATTTCCTGCCCGAAACGCTTCGCGTACTAGTGGCTTTACAAGACTGTAATTATCATATTATGTATCCTCACATTCCCAATGTACCTTCTTGTAAATGCATAAATAAATAAATAAATAAATAAATGAATGCTGCGGTTTTCGAGCTCGACGAGCGATGAAAACTGCCCCTTTTATAAAACTACAAATATCATCAGTTTTACTTAGAATATTTGTCTGGTAGAAGTTTTACATATAGATCGCGTTTTTGTCTTTCTTCTGACTAATAAATAATTTTGGTTTAATAAGTCATCAAGATGTTTTCAACAATATTCTTTCGGCGTTCGTCTTTTCCAACATGGGCGACCCTTTTGGAAACGCGATACTTGGGTTAACCCATCCCATAGTTGGGCCAGTTTCCATTATGGTTCGGAACAACACTACCCTCATCTACTCTAACCCCAACCCACATACACTAAATGATGTTGTTAATAATGAACTAAAAAAAAGTCCACTTATGGATGTCATTCAATAAACTAACAATTAACATAGAAAAGATCTACTACATTTTATTTGGAAGCAAATCTACAAATGCAATTCAGCTTCAGATAATGTAAACATTAGCAATAAAAATGATGGAAAGTTTCTTGGCCTATTCCTATACAAGAGACTCAACTTCAGCACCCACATACAACACATAACTAAGAAAGTCTCTAAAACAGTTGGGATACTCTCCAAAATCAGATATTATGTACCTAACTCTGCTCTCATCTCTCTATATTGTGCACTAATCTATCCCTATCCTAATTATGGTATCTGTGCATGGGGTTCAACCACTGCAAACCACCTCAAGTCCATCATCATCGAGCAAAAATCTGCTATCAAAATAATAACAAATTCTACTTTCAGACAACACTCAGCCCCCTTGTTTTAACTCCCTTAACATGCTAAACATAATCTCACTCCACAAATTTTCTTATGTCAATTACATTTACAAAATCCTGTTCTTAAACGCAAATCCTGCTCTGAAACTTTCCTTGGACAGATGTAATAGGACCCATTATCACCACACCAGAAATAAATATCTCTTTGATATTCCCAGAGTCAAACATAATCTGTGTAAACACTCTATGCAAATAAACGGACCCAGTCTATGGAACTCACTCCCTATTGAATTGAAAAGCTGTCCAACTTTTGCGTCATTCAAAAACAAAACTAAAAAGTACCTAATCTCATCTGCATAGTTTTTTTTACCTTGTTGCTTTAAAATTGCACTGTATCTATTGCTACCCAATCTCCCTATCTTTATGTACCCAATCCGAACATCTTTACCATCGTGATCATTGCTGTCTTCTTATATGTGCTATCAATCTGCTGTACGGTGTCTGTTAATCTTGTTTAAATTACCAATCAAGTTGACAATGTAATCAACCAGAGCTTTAATAAACCAATGTGCTTTAATATACTTACTATTCTCTCTCATCTCATTTTTTTTCTTGCAATGTATCTGTTATCATTTTATTAATTCTGCTAGAATTTACCTACTTAAAATTATCTGTTAGATTAAGGACCTGCCCGAAACCCTGCGCGTACTAGTGGCTTTACAAGATTGCAAATACTATGCTATGTATTCTCTCTAACCCAATGTACCTTCTTGTATATAAATAAATAAATAAATGAATATACATTGACTTGCATTCACTATGTAGTTATATATTTTTCAAGAATTTAAATTGGTTTATGAATATACACACATTGGTTCATTATTGCAAAGGCACTATACTATATATATATATATATATATATATATATATATATGTATATATATATATATATATATATATATATATATATATATATATATATAGAGAGAGAGAGAGAGAGAGAGAGAGAGAGAGAGAGAGAGAGAGAGAGAGGAGAGAGAGAGAGAGAGAGACAGAGAGAGAGAGACGAGAGAGAGAGAGAGAGAGAGAGAGAGAGAGAGAGAGAGAGAGACAGAGAGAGAGAGAGAGAGAGAAGAGAGAGAGAGAGAGAGAGAGAGAGAGAGAGAGAGAGAGAGAGAGAGAGAGAGGGGGAGAGAGAGAGAGAGAGAGAGAAATTGTTGCAAGTCGAGCAACAAATATTTTACATTGAACAACAAATGGGATTGGAAAAGCAGTATTGCCACCTCTGCTATACAGAAAAAAATAGACCCCAGACACACCCTGTGGGTAGTAATGGACCCCCATACCGACGCTATGAGGGGTAGTGGACCCCATAATAACACTATGGGCGGTAGTGGACACTATACAAACACTATGGGCGGTAGTGGACACTATGCAAACACCATGGGCGGTAGTTGACTTCATACCGACCCTGTGGGAGGTAGTGGACCCCCTGCCGACCCTGTGGGCGGTAGTGGACCCCCTGCCGACCCTGTGGGCGGTA